>NC_136504.1:102667139-102689639 GCF_053919585.1 Euprymna scolopes | reverse complement strand
AATAAAATGTAATTTTTTTCATTCATTTAAAAAAAAACATTCATGACCCATTGGGTCAAATACTTAATTTATATGTTAATAATAGCTTCGATAAAACTAATTAAGACAATGCGGAAATGAACGATGTAAAAAAAAAGCAGATAGTATTAGCAATTGTTTATTATTTAAACGCGAAAAAAACAAACAATTGAGACACTGAAAACGTACACAGTAAGACAATACGTTTTATTGTCGCGTTGATTATTTATTTGTAAATCTATTGAAAAAAATATTTTCCGGGTTATTCATTTATGTTGGTAGTGTAGAAGAAAATGTATGAATGTTTTTAAGAAAGGTGTATTAAAAAATGAAGAATAAATTTAAAAAAAAAAAAGGAAGACGGTGGGGAAATCGCCGTTGTAAATTGTTCTTACGGTTGTCAACGGGTTTATTTATTTGTAAGAAAATTGCGGAAGTATAGTTGTAATACAGAATAGTTGTAAAACATCCCCACTCTACTCATGTTAAATAAAAATATCAAATAATAACGTTAATATTTCAGTGCGCAGGTCAAATTCTGCAAAAGTAGGGATTTGTGTTAATTTGTTTACGCTGTTATTGGTTTATGTTTATGTACGCATGCACAACCGGAAGTCGTAAACCGGATGTGGGGTTACAACACCCGTTACAAGTTCATTTGAGTTTTATAATTATATATATATATATATATATATATATATATATATATATATATATATATTCTAAAATATATGTTATTATATATTGTATTCTAGAGAACATATTGTTTCTTTTATAAAATTATTTTATATAAACTTCTTCTCAGTTAACGAAAGAACCATTAAGATATTTACGTGTGGTGTTTGAACTTACAGACCACATCATGCAAAAAAACAAATCACGTAAATTTTCAAGTCTTATAAAATTCTTTGCAATTAATAAAAAAATTAAGAAATTTACGTGCGAAATTTGAACCTACAGACCACGTCATGCCAAAAAAAAAAAAAAAATTTAAAGAAAAAAAACAAAAAAAAAAACAAACAAAAACACAAATTTTCCCACAGTAGAATTTTCACGGCCCGTTGTACTATCATTATTGCTAAGCGACGAAATGGAAAAAATGGCTCTACCGATGATAGATAAATTAAAATAACGGTTTCCATTATCCGTAATCGATAATTATCGGGGGTATTCTGAGACAAAACTTAACTAAGATCACTCCCAGACTTATACACTAAAGTTCTGTAAATTTTAAAGAAAATCTGTTCAGCCGTTTCGGAGTCTATAAGAAACGAACTCACACACAGAAAAAGTTGCATATATATATATATATATATATATATATATATATATATATGCAACTTTTTCTGTGTGTGAGTATAAATTATAACGAGATGCTCAATACAAAAAGCAAACATAACTTGATGGAATTTCTAGTTATATTTACCTAGTTGACTGAAACATACTCATGACTGTGTAGCGATACTTAAATGCTTATTTTAATGTAAATAAAAAGTTTATATATATATATATATATATATATATATATATATGTACTAAAGAAAAGAGTACGTATATAGGTACTACTCTATCTAACTACCAATCTATCTTTACGCGCTAAACTTCTAAGCAATAATATATGGTCGATGTTTTTGGGACAAGTGTATATTCGGTGGTTGTATGCATCAGTGAATTTCAGTGACAAGAAAGAACACGAGGACAAAGCGAATGCATTGAAGATGGATGGAAATCTGGCCAATGTGATTGGATGGTCAAACCTTTCGTGCTAAATGTGTTGTTTCTTTGTAAGACGCGCGCGTGAATTTGAGTGACAGGAACGTTCGTGAATGTCGAGCGATTTCATCAAAGGTCACCGAAGATCTTTCTGATGTATTAAGGACTGCAATGTCCGACTTTTAATGGCAAATACATTCTCGCTTGTAGGACGCACCTGTGAATTTTAGTGACAGAAAGAATCACAATGTTCAAGCGAAGAGTTCAACGAATGAGCATTCCTGCCGCTGGAAAAATGGTTGCATCATTCTACTGCTTTAGAAGGTATCACATTCCATACATAATTCTCTACCTGTACAAGGGCCAAATACGTCATAAACCGGAGTACTGTTGCCACATCAAGGTGAGGGAGGGGCGCTGCCCCTTTTCCTGCATTGACAGTGTTCAAAACCAGTTTCGAAATCTAGTAAATGAAGTCACTTTTCTCAACTGTGCAACCTATCGTTAATTTTATTGGAAGTGCTCGACTGAGCTCCAATTTGTAACCCCCCCCCCGCAAAACATTCAAAATAAACACTTTCTTAGCTACAACCAATGTTAACAATTTTCTCTATACTCTCTTTCCGTGCCTAAATCTAAACGTAAATTCCATGAACAAAGTTTCTTTCTAAGAAATTTCCGCATATGGAGCACTTTCTGATTTCTAGCTGAATACAGCATGATTTCTTCAAGTCCAATGTAAACAAGTTCTTGCTCAATCATTCCCTTAAATAATCAAATTATACTAAATTTTCCTTACTAACGATATCTTATACCCATAAACTATTATATTCGAGTGATATATATATATATATATATATATATATATATATATATATATATATATATATATATATATATATATATAAGTAGGCTTTTCTGTATGTGTGTGTGCTGAAGCGGTCTCTGTCAAGTTTTGGTCTACAGACTTGAAACTTAATATATGGGCAATTTGGACATGTGGAGTAAATTCGATTTGGCTTTTAATCAGAAAAAAAAGCCGCTAAATGGTAAAAAACAAAACAACTAGAACCTGATAGGCGTAAGTCGTAGTAATTCGCATGTAAAAATATACATTTATACGTATAAGTCAATTAATTTGTAAAGTTTGCTCAGATGGTATCGAATAACGCTGGAGAACTAAATATTTTGGGTTCGATTTTATTTGAAGACGCCAAAGTAATATTTTTTTAACCTTTGAAACCATTAATATATATTGGGTGCAATATAATAATCAACAGAGTATTAGCCATTGTGATAATATATACGAAATCTGTATTAATTAAAATATCATATTAAAGCGTATCTTACAACATGGAAACACCAGGGGGGCTGTTAGTATATATATATATATATATATATATATATATATATATATATATATATATATATATATATATATACACACTTCAGAATAATGTGGTGTAATAAATCTACTGGTATGCACACCCAGTGATTATCAGTCTTACAAAATATTATTGGCTGTAATATTTTATAAAGACAATGTATAATCTCTATATAAATAAAATGAACTCATTTTTTCGCGTCTGATTTTGACCTTAGTAGGATTAAAAATCAAGATATTTCATGCAAATATAATATGCACAAACGGCAGAACAATATCTGAGGTGTGTTATAGGCTTATTATTTCTCAAATTCCTCGATAATCTTAGATTTCTATACTTTTTCTGCTGAGAAGTCACGGCCAAAATCGGTTAAGATCAATGGAAGTGGTAAAATATTTTCTCTTTAATAAATTCCTCCTCCCCCTGCCACCACTTAACACCGTTTGGGGATCGTTCACAAGGAACAGTTGAGAAGAGAACACCGGTTTGGCTTCGTAGTTCTTTCATGTGAAGTTATTTAAAATCACTAAACTAAGCTGCAGTGCTCTGTGGCGTAGTAGTTAGCGTGCTGGACAATTCACATTATATTTTCACGTTCGCGCCGACCTACCGTTGTCGTTTTTTTTTTCTTCCTAAACAACTGGAATGGACTTTTCTTGGTGGCCGAACTGTTAACGTTGCAGATGTTTTTTTTTTTTTTTTTCACACTTTATTTTCCTACTTTTACTCATGACTCCGGGTTTGATCCTTCCTACTTACCTACCACAACATTTTTTAAAACTCCCCCCCCGTTCCGGAAACAAACACTCGGGCAACGCCGGGTACCCCCGCTAGTAATATAATATAATGTAGATCACTGAAGTTAGACAACGTTGAGCCTGGCTAGTACTAGATGGGTGACCATTTGGGAATTCTAGGCGCTGTATGTGCTCTCCACTCATCTCGGCATTGTTTTCAGTCGTCCTGTACCTCAACTTGCCACTGTGTGCAACAATGTTGACTCAGGAGAGGCGCGGTTGGAGACTGCGCAACTCTTGCCACACAAATTTCACGCGCAGGCACCCTTACAGTGGGTATCCATAGTCTGTCAAAACTGAAGGAAGCCACATAATATAATGTAATATTTTATAAAGACAATCCCAGCTAAATAAAAATTGCTCAATATACAAGATAGAGCAAATAAATCATAATTTAGATTTTACGATGTTAAATGTCAAATCTAGAAGTGAAATCGACGCTGAGACCGACCAACCAGATCCCGCTCAACCAGAGAACTCGCGGAGAATTCCTTGTGAAAGACGATCAAGAAGCAGAAGCATGTGTGTGTGTGTGTGTGTGTGTGTGTGTGTGTGTGTGTGTTCACACCTGTTACCAGTTACTCGGGAAGGTCAAATTCGGTGACCTGGGTATACCTTGGACAAGAGTCCGTTCACACAGGTTTCAGGGAAAGTATCCACATGCCAAATTATCCTGACAAACCTCTTTACAGACAGATCTTAAACACTTGAAAATAGTGTCTAGTAGGCATTCAAGATCGCTTTTTGTGTACCGATGTTATAATAGTGTAAAACCTCCCGGTTAGCGGCACGGATATGGCATTTTATGACATCTAACTTTTTACAGACTAGTTATGATGTGATGATCTGATAAGATGTCATAATTGAAGGCATTGCCCTTGTTGATTTATAACATCGTTACCAAGTTGCAAGCTCAGCTGCCGAGGGTCCCAAGATGGTTTATAATATCTCAAGCTGCAAACATATTTTATCTGCATAAAGACCACACACTAAAAAAGTACCAGAACTGCCACAGGATTATAGTGGCCAACGCTTGTATGACACAGCGACCACATTCTTAGTATCGATAGCTATGAACACAGTGACAGATAAACAGTCTGATGACCACTGGTGTTATATCGGAGGTTTTGATCCCACGACAAAAGGAGGGTGGACTTGTAGATTCACCCTTGTCCGTTCGTCCGCTCGTCTGTTTGTATGTCCGGACTTTTCTCAATAACTACGCCTTGAAATTTTTTGAAATTTTGCACAAACATTAAACATGATATGAGTAAAAAAGTAAGAGAACGGATTTTCCGGGAAAACTCTGGTTGCCCTCTTAGGGGTGCCTTTCCGGTTAAAATGGTTAGAATTGACACTTTTGTGCTTATTAAACTGATTTAATTGATGCCTGGATTTTTATAAAACTTTTTGAAAAGTTGTAACTAACTGATTTTGTTTGTCGATACTTCGCAATAACTCTTGTGTGTGCTCCAGGGGCTCTTTTAGGGCTAATAAAACACTCGATTTTGGGGACTATTTACCATATTTGGCCAAAATTTTCTGTGTATGTCAATTTAGCAGTTTTGCATGATGCTGGGCTCAAATTTAAATATGTTTAGACCTTGAGGACTTTTGGGGTAGGGGCGGGCCAAATGATGAACTTAGTCATTTTTTTTTTTGCATGGTGCAGAACTCAAATTTACATTTTGCACCGTTTGTTCATTTTCATTAGGATTTGACGTATATATATATATTTATTATATTCATTAGAACGAATATCTCAACATGTAATAATAAATGTTTAAATTTCAACTTAATATCTCGCAGTTGGCCGTGTGGTATGTTTCTTGAAAATGGAGTCAGAGATGGCTTCGTGGCTGGGTTCGAATCTCAAAAACGGCTATAATATGTATTTAATAAATCGTAGCTATTTAAATAAATTTAAAAAATAGTAAAGTAATAATTATATATATATATATGTATATATATATATGTGTGTGTGTGTGTTTGTGTGTAATTATTTCCACAGCCAAACAACGTCGCAGCTCACAAGGGGTATGAGCTGCGACGTTGTTTGGCTGTGAAAATAATTAAATAATCTCTCACATTCTGAAGATTATATATATATATATATATGCATGGCTCATATCTTCAGAGGAAATGCATTATGAATGAGCATAAATTTTGCTATTCAGCACATATTTTGAAAATGAGAGTATTAAAATATTTTTTTTAAAACATTGATCAAGACATCAATTGCTCAAGGTGATTCAACACGAGAATTGGATTAATCATGAAAAGGATACATATTTCGTACTCTTTGACAATGAGACCAAAATTTTGCATACCTGTAAATTATATTTTATTACATATATAAATATTTCTTATTAAATTTATTTCTACTTTTACCAAATTTTTTTTTCTTTCTATTAAATTAGCCATTTAGTTAACCATTTTTAAAGTTAAATTTAGGGATCTTAAATTTTTCTATCATTTGTTCATAATCCGTTCAAGGGAGAAAACCCATTTTACAATTATGTAAGTTAGTTCTCTTTATTGAATCTCATTTATTTAGATTATTGGGTTTTTAATTGTACTAATAAATTCTATAATTATTTAATTTGCTTCATTTCATTTATATTATTTGTTTAATCATTCAATTTGTATTTTTATTGATTATATCATTTATTTAAATTTTTATATTTGAAACATTTCTAATATAAATTAATCTATACTTTATGACTTTTGTCTATTAATGTCTTGACTTGAATTTAATTTTCAAATCAATGATTACCTGGTATGTGTATTAGATTTACTTCGATAATTATATTTTCCCTAATTTATAATTGTATTTGTTTAATATTATATTATGTTTTATTAATTATTTATTACTATTTTATATTTACAGCTAATTATTTCAAGAGTTTTACCCCCAAATTGTTATTTTCAACCTATAATTATTATTTACAAATATTCTCAACCAAATTTAATAATTATTTCCAAACTAGTTTAAATTGGTTAGTACATTTTACTTCATTTGAATAAATCAAATTCCTACTTGTGTTTATTTTTAAATACGCTAATCATATGATAATTTCTTATTTTAATTAATTAAATGAGTATATAAATAAATAGTTAAGGATTTAATCATGCCTTTTTTATTGTGATTATTGTTGTCATTATAACATAATATTATATGGTATATATATTCGGTAAAACTCGACCATGGAAGATCAGATGATAAATAAACGTGGATTCATAAGACCAAAAAGTCCAACCTCGATCGGGACCCGTGGCGCAGTGGATAGAGACGTTGAATCTCTACGGTTCCAGGGGTGCATTGTCTGAAAATAACGGTTTTAATCCCACCCAAAGCCGTTTACTTGGCCCAAAACCTGGTGGGACGACAACAACTCTGGATGGCAGCAATTGCTGAGAATGCAGTTAGGAGATTCAGAGTTCCTATCCCATCGCGGTTACCACCTGACGAAGCCAAAGGAATGGTTGGCCGAAACGTCGTGAAACAACAACTAAGAAAGATGAGGATAATAGTCCGCAATAAATAAATAAATAAATAATACTCATCTCAATAATGAATTCCAATTAACTTATATATATATATATATATATATATATATATATATATATATATATATATATATATATATATAAAATTTAACATGTCTAAATATTGCAATCAAACTAATAGTTACAATATTTCAAGCTCCACACTCTCCATTCCATACGTTATTTTGATAGCTTAATTTATTTTCATAAGTTCAAAATAAAATTATTAACTCATAGTTATCAGATTTAAATTAAATTCTACATAATGTAAAATATGCTACTTATGTTCAAATCTATTTCATGATATATCTGATTATAACTAATGTCTTGGTTGCTATCATTCTATTATTACATTCGGTTTATATTTTTGAGTTAATTTGACTTTCAGTAACCACTTTATTTTACCTTATTTTTTAAATCTTACTTTATCTTGATACGGTATAATAACGTTTGACACACCGGTGCCACTGACAGATCACTGAAGTTAACCAATGATGAATCTGGCCAGTACCAAATGGGTGACCATTTTGGACTTCTAGGTGCTGTATGTGCTCTCCGTTTATCTCAGCATTGTTTCCAGTTGTCCCGGACTTCTCTTTGCCATTGGACTCAAACAGTGCCGATTCAGGAGAGGTGTGGTTGAGGATTGCGCAACCGTTGTCACATATTCTCACTCGCAGCTGCCCCTACAGAGGGTATACTTTGTCTTTCGAGACTTAACGGAGGCATCGATCTTATCTTATTTTATATATTTATTTATATATATTTTATTTAATTTTTTTATAATCGATATTTTCTTTAAAAGACCTATCTTATACATATATATTTCTCATTGCACCTAATCAAATTTTAGTCGAGACAAGATATATATATATATATATATATATATATATATATATATATATATATATATATATACTTGTTTATTGTTATATAAACATGTTTACATCCCGCTGCTACAAACAGCCATTTGTTTCAATCAAACAACAGATATCATCAGGCAGCGACTTGACTATTCAAATGTTCAATGAATAATCATTTGAATTGTCAAGTCGCTGCCTGATGATATCTGTTGTTTGATTGAAACAAATGGCTGTTTGTAGCAGCGGGATGTAAACATGTTTATACAACAATAAACAAGTATTATTAGCTCTTTTTATTGAGCACTATCTAACAACCTCGTTGAATTCACTAGTCTATTACTTTTGAATAACAAAAACCCGAGTGTATATATATATATATAAGACTTTTGGAACACCCTATATATATATATATATATGTATTATATATATATATGTATTATATATATATATATATATATATATATATAATACATATAATACCACCACACACCTGGATACAAATGAATCATAAAAGGTACAACTATATATCTTCAGAATGTGTGAGAGAATATATAATTATTTCCACAGCCAGACAACGCCGCAGCTAACAAATGCCATGAAAGCCAACAAACGGAAAGTTCAAGACTCGAGTTTCGTCCTCAATTGGGCTCATCAGTTAGACACATCTGAACTCATGATTCGAAACCTCAGCCTCTTGCGCTCTACCGACTGAGCCAAAGCACCGCGCACAAGATAGTCTTATTAACTATCATAGATCAAGCAAACCGCAACAAAATCCGACAGTGGAACGAACCTACTTTCGTCTCAAAAAAAGGATGTGGTCATCGCAATCAGTCTTAACCCAAGTCGATGTCTCATTAGTAGGATTTTTTTTTTAATACTTTTTGCTCGTTAGGGCAGGCTTGTTTTGATGACATCCCTAGAGAGTATAAAAAAAATTCCTACTAATGAGACATCGACTTGGGTTAAGGCTGATTGCGATGATCACATCCTTTGTTTGAGACGAAAATAGGTTCATTCCACTGTCGGATTTTGTTGCGACTACTTGATCCATGATAGTTAATAAGACTTTCTTGTGTGCGACACGTTTGCTCAGTTGGTAGAGTGCTTGCCCCACATGCAAGATTCTCAGGTTTCGAATACGTACTTCGGATGTGTCTAACTGATGAGCCCAATTGAGGGCGAAACTCGAATCTTGGACTTCCCGTTTGTTGGCTTTCCTGGCTCTTGTGAGCTCCGATATTGTCTGGCTATGGAAATGATTATATATTCTCTCACACATTCCGAAAATAGGCTTGCTGTGTATTATTGCGTGTATTATTCCTACTACTGAGACCTCAATTTGAGTTAAGGCTGATTGCGATGATCACATCCCTTTTTTGAGATGAAATTCATTCCACTGTCGGATTTCATTGCGGTTGGCTTGATCTATAATAGTTAATAAGATTTTCTTGTGTGCGGCACGTATTTAGTTGGTAGAGTGCTTGCAAGATTCTCGGGTTTCGAATCCTGACTGATGAGCCCAAATGAGTCGAGTCTTCCGGTTTGTTGGCTTTCATGGCTCTTGTGAGCTGCGATATTGTCTGGCTGTGGAAATAACTACATATCTATATCTATGGCTGTGGCAATAACTACATATCTATATATAGGGAATGTAGTAATATCTAGTATTTCATCCAGCTATAAAAATTATGTGTATTATGATAGATTTACCACTATAATCATCTGCAGTAAATCGTTTAACGTGCCTGCAATTAATACCTACTTCATATCTTTGATTCAGTAATATATTTTTAATTGGAATGTAATAATAGCTGATTTTTCATTAAGACAAAGAGACAAGAAGTGGGGTTGTGCAGCTTCGGAATTAAAGCTGTCTTCAAAACGCTCTATCTTAGTGCAGGTACTTTATTATTTTCCTCAAGAGACAACACGTGTTTGAATAGTGAAGTCAACCCACTTTTATGAGGGTTATTATAGTGTGTCAAACGTTATTATACCGTATCAAGATAAAGTAAGATTAAAAAATAAGTTAAAAAAGTGGTTACTGAAAATCAAATTAACTCAAAAATATAAACCGAATGTAATAATAGAATGATAGCAATCAAGACATTAGTTATAATCAGTTATATCATGAAATAGATTTGAACATAAGTAGTATATTTTACATTATGTAGATAATTGATGATTTCTATATCTAGCCTTTAAAACCAGTATATGTACTAAATATGTGATATGTTTTAGACTAGGAATTTTTCCGGGGACAGTTCTGAAATAAAATATACTTTTTGTTAAACATTTTTAATGTAGTAGGCATTCATTTCGACTCATATAAGAGTCTTCATGAGGAAAATACAGAAATGTATTTCTTTTTTTACGCGGCATGTTGTTACTTGATTGTAGTTAGAATTTAAATAAATAAATAAATAAATAAATAAATAAATATGTTTATTTATTAAGAAAAAGTAATCTTAGTTTTGATTGATCTCTAAACCGTTAAAATCTTTCCAAATTTTAATGTGTTCAAACAATGGAAATACTTTCTCTCCAAACTCGCATATGAATAAATCCTTATCTATCTATCTATCTATCTATCTATCTATCTATATAATTATAAAACTCAAATGACCTTGTAACGAGTGATGTAACCCACTTTCCAGTTTACATCCGGTTACGCATGCACGCATAAACATTAACCCATAACAACGTAAACAAATAAACACAAATCGCTTCTTTTGCAGATTTTGATCTGCACACTGATATATTAACGTTATTATTTCGAAATTATTATTTAACATGGGAAGAGTGGGGGTGTTTTGCAACTATTCTTTATTACAACTATGCTGTCGCTATTTTCTTACAACTAAACTTTAACCCGTTGACAAACATAAGAACAATTGTAGTAAAGCCAAAACTACTACTACTACTACTACTACTACTACTACTACTACTACTACTACTACTCTATCCGTTCCTTTTCCTTCCTTCCTTCCTTCCTTCTTTCTTTATTTTTTGTTTACATTTCTAGATACAAAATAGTTGTGTGAGGACGGTGAATTTGTTGACACATTCACTAATCTGTTTCAATATTAGTTTTATTATATTTTATTTATTTAGGTTTTATTTTTTTGCTTCAGGTTTTATTAATTTTTTTTTTTTTTTTTAGATTTTAAGTTGGTTGAAGGATTCCAATATGGTTTTTCATTCTTATATTTCTCATCGGTAGGTTCATGTGCGTTTTTGCTGCTAAATGACTTTCGTCGGCGTTCGATTCATAGGAAAATCATGTTTAATTTTCGATTTTTGAGCGATTATTCGGAAAAATAGGCAACTTTACACGAATAGGGAGGATGTTTTTTCATGTTTGAGTGATCCGTCCGTGATTTTTCATTTTAATATACTTTCATAGAAATGTTTCTGTTATGCCAAAAGAAAACTATTTTATTTACGTCACAAGTGTCACGCTCATACATAAATTCCATAGCTAATATAACATACTGACCCAACGGGTCACTTGTAATCTAATCTATCTCCAAAAGTGAGAATGTGTGCATGTGAGGACACTTCTCAACCTATATACTCAATGGATTTTTGATCTCCGGACTTGAAATTTCGTTTATAGGCTATTCAGACACACGGAAAACATTTTAATCGTTTTTTTTTTTTATCCGGAAAAAGAGTTGCTAAGGGGTAAAAACTAGAAAAATTAGTGGGTGGGGTTTATATCTGTTTGTCAATTATTTCACAAATGTTCATGTGTGAATCCTTCACATGACAGATTCCTTATGTTAAGAATAAGTAGGTTTGAAAACACTTTTTAAAGATCGTTTCAAGCTGGCCTAATGGTTATCGTATTTGACTCACTATTTTTAGGTTTTGGTTTCGATCTCAGCTCGAGTGTTTTTTACTCACAAGAAGTAAACTGCTTAGCAAAAACATGACACCTGCATGCACGTCTCAGTTTCTGTATGAATGAAAATATACAATTTATGCGTAATTTATGACCGAGCAACGCCGGATGTCCTGTTAGTTTTCGATAAAAACAGAAGATTATGGCTAAGTGACAAGATGCTGCAGATAAAAATATCGTCTCTATTTTCTTGAAGAAAACTTCTACGTGGTTAAAAAATGAACATTTTATTAAACAAATATGTTTATTTAAAAATAATGTGATTGGTTTCTGAAACGTTATGTTATTTTTATTTGGTTGTTTCTGACTTTTATGCGGATTCCCACCCCATCAATAACGAACGTGACAACTTCAATTATGATTAAAAGTCAATTATATGAAATTGCAATTCGAGGCCGGCGTCGACGTAAATTGAACTTGATTTAAGAACCTAGGCCTTTCGACACGACGCTATCCTTATTAAATTGTCCGGTTTTTAAGGGGTCGTAATTCCGCCTGACGTTTTACATTTCCTTTGATTAAGCTTAATTGCATGCGCGTTTAAAATTTAAAAAAATAAATAAAAAATCTCCGTTTAAAGAAGTTTAAAATGAAAAAAAAAACAAAAACAAACTCTCGCGAACTGAAAGTTTAAAAATGATTAGAAAAGGCCTGAAATGTATGCTATGTCCGCAGATCCAAAATTTTTGTGCATATTTTTTGCAAAGCTAAACTCCTTACAAAACGAAATAAAAAAAGAAGAAATAATTGAGAACGTCACTCATTCCCATATTTCATCCCTATTTTTTAAATTTTTTATTATCTTATCTAATTTCACTCCCATTTAGATATCGCCCTGCTTGTGTTCGAGTTCGATAGAGTGTGGCATTCTGGTTTTCTACATAAAGGTCAGTGTTATGGTATTGGTAAGCTTAACATTATTATTTTTTTTTTTGCACTAGCAGTTCAACCCGGCTTTGCTCGGGCCCTATGTACTCTTCATAATTTTATGTGCATATGTATACATATTAAAAAAGTATGACCTATATCCAGGTAACCTACATCTAAAATTACAAGTGTTTAGGCCCAGAATTAACGGAGGAGTTTGGTAGAATCGTTGACCTTTTACTCCTTGACAGCCAAATTTCTGGCCGAAAACCGATTAAAATATTTTTCCAAATCTCAATACCCCTTATGTCAAATTTCAATTCTGTAGACTGTAAATTGACGGTGTAGTTTGGTAGTGAAATTTACACACACAGACACATACACACAGAGAGACAATTTCACTTTTATAGATATTCCAGCAGTGCAGCCCAGCATTGTTCGGGCCCTATGTACTGTTCATAACTTAATGTTCATATGTATATATATATATATTAAAAAGTTTGACTCATGTCCAGGTAACCTACATCTAAAATTTCAAGTGTTTAGGCCCAAAGTTGGCGAAGGAGTTTGGTAGAGTCTGCAAAGGTCTACTCTTTCAACTTTGACCTCTTGGCAGCCAATTTTTCGCCCAAAAACTGATTAAAAAGCTTGCTGCATATCTGAATACCCTTTATGTAAAATTTCAAATGCTTAGACCCAAAATTGGCTTTATCTTTTAAAATTTGCCCCCTTGGACGACAAATTTTCGGCAAAACCGATTAAAAAGCTTGTCCTGTGTCTGAATACATTTTATGTAAAATTTCAAATGTTTAGACCTAAAATTGGCTGAGTAATTGTATAGAGACCGTAGAGACCAACTTAAAAAAAAAAAAATTTTGATCCTAATTTTGACCTCTTAACATTTATTATTTTAGGCTTAAATCAAATTAAAAAGTTTGATCCATGTCTAAGAAATCTACATTTAAAAATTCAAGTGTTTAGACCCAAAATTGGCAGAGGAGTTTGGTAGAGTTTTATAAGGTTAAATGGTTGAACTTTGACTCCTTGACAGCCAAACCGATTAAAATATTTTTCCAAATCTCAATACCCCTTATGTCAAATCTTGAGTCTGTAGATTGAAAATTGACAGAGTAATTTGGTAGGGAAATGTACACACAGACACACACACAGACACACACAGACAATTTAATTTTTATAGATATATAGATTTTCACCCCAAACAAGACACAGTGACACTTTGATGTAGGGGATACTATAAGGGAGATAAGATGTAGGGATGCTATGTAGGGAGTTGAGCAGCAAGGTGTCTATTCACATTACACTTGCACTTCTGCATGTCAGTTGGGTTGCAGGAACCCAAAAGGGAATTCCACAGTCTAGCATTTCTGGGGAAGAAATTAGAGTAGAAGGCTTTCTTACATCTAGGGATTTCTACTCTGTAGAGGTGGAACTTTGCTGCTTTTCGGATTTGTCGGAAGTATTTACGTCGAGAGGGTGCAAGGGCTTGTAGTTTGTCAGAACATCCACTATTAAAATTCTTGTAGGTCTTGTCTTTGTGGTCGAAGCTTGCAAGTGACTCTGAATTGTGCTTCTCAATTTTCTTTTCCTATCCATGACCCTCATTTCCGTGACCTTTAAGCTTGAGGAACTCTCTTTCCGCTGACACATCTGGGCTGGTGCGTCTACTACTAGTCTCTCGCTCCTAGACAAGGTTAAAAAAAGAGTCGCCAATCTGATAGGCCCTGAACTGGCATCTAAGTTTCAGCCTCTGTCCCATCGACGAAACGTTGCATCCCTCTGCTTGCTCTACAAGTATTTTAATGGTGAATGCTCTGATGAACTGCAGACACTTGTGCCCCCACGACGCAGACACCCTCGACAAACCCGACAGGCAGCTAAATCCCATCCACACACAGTAGAGATCCCTAGATGTAAAAGATATTTCTACTCCAATAGTTTCTTCCCCAGAACCGCTAGACTCTGGAATTCCATTCCAGGATCCTGCTTCCCTAACTGTACTGACATGCAGAAGTTCAAGTGCAACGTGAACCAACATCTTGCTGCCCAAATCCCTACATAGTGCCCCAGTAGTTGCTGACCCTGATAGTATACCCCTACACCAAAGTGGCAATGCGCTTTATTTGGAATGAAAATGTAATAAAAAAATTAAAAAAAAAAAAAAACAATTCTCCCTCTACGTATAACACTTAGTCTGTTCAAAATTAAAACCTCTCTTGTCTTGCGATAATCATCTTTTATTTTAGTTAACTCTTTGCAGTAAGTGGTTTCACGCATTGTCTGGAGCGATTACCATAAAAAGAATCCGGAAACTGTCTATACTTAGAAACAGTTACTCTCTATCTTCCGTCATCTATTTTTGTAAACAAAATTAATTTTCCATATTTCCGTTGTTCATGTTCCGTTCTATCAACTTGCCCTGAACTATGTTCATTTTCCGTTCTGTCTCCTCTGGGATTTTCCAACCACTCAGTTGTATCAGTTAAGATAGAAATGAAATGTAATACGTCTTCAGACATACCTCCACCGTACTGTTTATCAATACTCTACGGCTGACTGGGATAGCTTCCGTACATTTATATCTGATCTACCACTGCATTCCATGTTTATAAAGGATGTATCCTCTATAGTATCAGACCTGACCGAATGGTTAATTGTAGGCATAGACCGATTCATACCATCTAAAAAATTCCAACAAAAACCTAACAGCCAGTCATGGTTCTCCCCTGAATGTGCTGCTGCCATCGCACACAGAAATCACTTTTTCCATAGCTACCAACGTAATAGATGTACTGAGACTAAAGCTGCTTTCAGGACTGCCAGCAACCACTGTAAAAGAGTAATAAAAAATGCAAGAGAGCTATATGCTCAGTTTGTTAAATCCAAAGTAGCTGAGCAGTGGCTTGGTTCCCACCAGTTTTGGCAGATGGCAAACAGGATCCTGAACAGAAGCGTGCGTACTATTCCAACCATCATCAATGGACCTGAGCTCATATCGTCAGCATCAAACAACGCCAAACTATTTGCCAAGAACTTTGCAGCTAATTTAACCCTATGCAACGAAGGCCATCAACTCCCCATATTTCCTCCTATAACAGACAACACCCTACGCAACATACAAATATCTGTGCGTGAGGTCGCCAAGCTAATCAAGAACCTTGATTCCAGTAAAGCAACTGGCCCTGACGGCATTCCCATTATAGTGTTGAAAAAGCTTCAACCAGAACTTGCCCCCATACTTACAAAACTGTTTAAGCGTTGCCTTAAGGAGAAGTATTTCTCAACACCCTGGAAAACATCATCAGTATGCCCTGTATTTAAAAATTCAGGAGATAAGTCATCTCCCTCTCAGTACAGACCAATAAATCTTCTGTGTGTCATAAGTAAGTTGCTGGAATCCATACTAATTTTTTTTTTTTAAAATTTTTTTTTTTTTATTCAATTTTCACCCCAAACAAGGCACAGTGCCACTTTGAAGCAGGGGGCTACTATCAGGGACTTAATTAGCGGGGTCATTATGAAGGGAGATGAGTAGAAAGATGTTTGTTGACATTACACTTGAAGTAGTCAACCATCTAAGCAGAAATAACCCTGTTAGTGACATGCAATATGGTTTCCATTCTTCCAGATCTACAGAAGATGTGCTAACGGTTATATCTCATAGGATTAGTGAATCTCTTGACAAATGCTTCCTTTCTAGGGAAATTGCTCTTGACATATCAAAGCCTTCAATAGGGTATGGCATAAAGGCCTACTTCACAAGATTTCCAGCTATGGTATAACTGGAAATGTTTTCTCAATCATTAAATCATTTCTCTCTCATAGGCTCATAAGAGTAGTGGTTGATGGGAAGAAATCAGAGGCCTACAGTATTAATGCTGGAGTCCCTCAGGGGTCCATCCTGGGCCCAACCCTCTTCCTGATCTACATCAATGATCTCTCAAAACACATACTAAAATCTTTCGTTGACATCTATACTGATGACACGACCATCTATTGCAACACATCAAAGGCCGTAAATGACAAGGTTCTCTCTAATTCTCTCTTCTCTCAACTTGAGTACGTGGTACAGTGGGGGAAAAGGTGGCTTGTTACTTTTAATGCATCCAAAACTAAGCTCCTATCTTTACATCATCAACGCTCTGATTCCCATCTGGTATTAATTGAAATGAATGGCTCTCATCTAGGGGAGACTCTATGTTTTGATAAACTTCTGGGATTGACCTTTAGTCCTGACCTGAAATGGAACACATACATCAGGTCTGTTGCCAAGGTCGCTGGAAAAATGGTAGGATCCTTCTACCGCTGCAAAAGATACCTCACTGCTGATGCAATTCTCTATCTATATAAAAGCCAAGTACATCCAAGGATGGAGTACTGCTGCCACATCTGGGCAGGAGCCGCTAAAAACAGCCTATCCTGCCTTGACAGAGTACAAAATAGACTTCGTAGCCTAGTGGGCGATGCCCTTTTCTCTTCCTTGCAGTCTCTCTCCCACAGAAGATACGTTGTGAGTCTGTCTTTGTTTTATCGTTATTTCCATGGCAAGTGCTTGTCTGAGCTCCAATCTGGTCCCCCCTCGCCAATTTTTCACAAAAACATCCGTCTAGCTGAAACCACTGTCAATAATTTTCCCCTTTCTTGATCTGTGCCTAAATCAAAACGTAGATTCCATGAGCAAAGCTTCTTTCTTAGAAATGCACGCCTGTGGAACTCTCTTCCGTTTGTCTGTTTTTCCACCTGCCTACAAATTGGATGTCTTCAAGTCCAACATAAACAAATTCCTGATGAACCGCCCCCTTAAGTAAGACACTTTATCAAATCTCCATTACTAACGATCATTACGATATTATCCCATTGACTACTGTACACGCAATAACCCTAATCGCAGAGTGGCTTCCGGGCCTTGATAAGTGGTTACTACTTTGTAAAAAAAAAAAAAAAATTGGTGATAGTTAAAAAAAAAAACTCTTTATACGGTGAATGCAGTATTGTGGCGATTGAGATTAGTTTAAAGTTAGACAAAGTAGATACTAATGATGGGATGATTCTAAAGTTTTTCCCGATTCCGATGCAATTTCCGATTCTGTGCTAAATTCCCGATTCCAATACAGTTACTGATTCCGATTCTTTATAAATCTCTAATTATTTAACCGTGAGATTGTTTTTTCCCCCTGATTTTCGTAAAAACACGTTAAATATGCTGATGTTTTCTTAAACGTCAAAATACAATTGTAGATTATGATCTATCGATTTTAGCTTTACTGATCATTTAAAATCAATAAATATTTATTATTTTATTATTATTACCAGCAATGGAAGATTTTGGTTTAAATAAAATCAAATAAAAAAGGACAAAAGAATCGTTTTGGCATCGGAAAATAGGCACCAATTTTTCCGATTCCGATACCTATTCTGATACCCCCCAAATCTTCTGATTTTTCTTATTCCCGATTCCGATTCTGATTAATCGTCCCAACACTAGCAGATACGGCATAATCGCATTGACACACCGGTTCACATCAGACCACCGAAGTTAAGAGACATTGAGCCTGGTTAGTACCAGATGGGTGACCATTTGGGAATTCTAGGCGCTGTATGTACTCTCTACTTATCTCGGCATTTGTTTTCAGTCGTCCTGTACATACACTTCACTTGCTACTGGTATTTAACAATTTCAACTCAGGAGAGGTGTGGTTGGAGATTGCTCACCTCATGCCACAAAAATTCCCCGCGCAGGCACCCCCTTTGGTGGGTATCCATCGTCTGTCAAAGACTGAAGGAGCCGTCATCCATAGATAGAGTAGCCAGAGAAAAGGTTATAACCCTAACCCTAACCCTAACCTCCCACACAACTTGGGTATTATCGTCATGTTTATCTATTACCAGCATTTCAGCCCGGCGTTGCCCGGGTGTTTGGAGATGTATGCTGAGCAAAAATAAAAGCGGTCAATTTTTTTTAACTTTGACCCCTATTATGACCCCTTAACATTTATGGTTTGGGGCTCAAATCAAGTTAATAAGTTAGATCTATGTCCAAGGAACCTATATCTAAAATTTCAAGTGTTTAGATCGGAAATTGACGGAGGAGCTTGGTAGAGTTCTCAAAGGTCAAATCGTTGAACTTTGACCTCTTAACAACCAAACTTTTGGCCGAAAATGGATTACAAAGATTTTCCCAAATCTCAGTACCCTGTATCTTAAACTTCGAGTCTGTAGACTTAAAATTGACAGAGTTATTGCGTAGGAAAATGTACACAGACACACAGACACACACAGAGACTCGTTCACTTTTATAGATATATAGATTGTTATGGAAGTCGCTTCAGACAGGACACGAATCCACTTTATGTAATGAGCTAAAAAGAATGAGAGATGATTATTGCATAGACAGGAGATGCTTATTTACCTTGGTTAAAAAGCAAGGCTTCAGTTTGGAAGAAAACAGTGAGCAGGAGAGAGTTATATAAGTCTGCAGTTCTTGGAAATAAACTACAGGAGTAGAAAGATGTTTTATAATGAAATACCTGAAAAGTGAATTGATGGAGACTACTAGACCAACGAATTAAAACGAGCCAGAACAAAGGGATCAGAGAATAAATTGAACAATTCTGGAGAATACATCCTATAGCTGTGCTTAAATAAAAGACTGAGACTAGCAAAATCATGTCCGCATGAGAGAATGCAGAGAAGAAACGGTGGAACCAACTAAACAGAATTAAATCAATAATTCAGTCTGAAATTCCCGTTTTAATTTTAATTGTAAATATTTTATTATTCTGAATAAATAAAATCAATTCTTTGACCTTTTCGTGTTGTTCTGACGAGTCGAGGATACGCCTTTGGCAATCAGTCCGACGATGACATTGTTGCTGTCAAGTTGAGGTATGGCTCTGTTCAGTCCGAGAAAATCCACCCTCTCACATTTTAACTTCTCTTTGATCAAAGGTTAGTTTATTGCTAATCGCCTGAGGCGCCCCTACTGAATAATGCCGAGTGTGTACAGTCATAGTTTGTAGGCCAGAATGAACTAACAATCTGGCTTTTCAATTACCACCTGATGTTGTGTTCAATCGCCTGGAGTGAAGGTCAGTAACATCTGTAGCTTTTTGGCTCGGAGCAAAGTGTTGAATATTCGTTCACCGGAATGACAATGACTATCTGATTATTCTGGGGAGGTGGACGACACACGTTGAATTGAAACGCAAGGGTTGCGCAACTTATAACCACTCCTCTCCTGAGTTGGCACTGCTTGATTCCAGTTGAAAGAAGTCCAGAACTATTGGAAAAAATGCATCCACCTCCTCTCTTTCTCTCTCTCTCTATATATATTGTACCTATCTCTTTATAATATAACCTACTAGCGGGGGGGGGGTACCCGCGTTGCCCTGGTTTTTAGAGGCGTGTGTGGTTGGGGGGGGGGTTAAATGAAAACAAAGCGAAGTCATAACCCTGTTTAAATATTATAAAAACAAACAATGTTAAAACTATTAAAAAAAAATCGTGTAAAAAAAAAACAATAAAAAAATTAACGTGATGCAATACGAACGGTCCGGCGGTGCTCGCGTGTTTGAAAAATCCCCAAAAAGTTTGAAGGGGGGTGGCCGAACTCGAATCATTGAGGCGAAAGCGCTAAAAGAAAAAGCGCGATGAATTAACTAAAAAGTGAATCATGTCAAATATCAATTCCGCAGTGAAGTTTGTTTTGGTTTACTTTCAGTAACCACATCACACTCACATTCTAAATGAATGGTTCTGTTTTCTCGAAATCTAAATTAATTTATTTGTTTTAATTTTAATTTAAGTGTAATGCAAGCGAATTCACGATATCGTTGCGTTGTAATCTTTGTGTACTCATAAATGTTTAGTTGAAACTACTAATAAATAAAGGTCATAGTTAGATTTCATGGTTAGAATCGTTAAAACCGGAAGTAAAATCCGGTTAGTCTCGCAGATTGCGTCTTACACTAACGAAAAAAAAAAAAGCAAAAAGAAAACAATAATAGTAATCGCGTTTTCGCGTTTTTTTTTTTTAATTTTTATTTCTATTTTATTATGGAAAAACAGAAAAAAGGGCAAAAAGATTAAAAAAAAAAAAAAAGAAACGGCATAAGTAACCTTGTACGATTCCAAACCGGTCTGTTTCCTCGTAGTGTTCCTTGTGAACACATTCGCTGCGGTGTAAATGGGGAGAGGGGAAAGGAGGAATCTAATAGAGAGAAAATTTGTTGCAAGTTCCACTGAATCTAAGCGATTTTGGTAGTGGACTCTCACCGGAAAAAATATAGGAATGTACCATCGTCGAGGAACTGTAGAGGTAATAGGCCTATAGCAAACCTCAGATAATGTGCTGCAGTCTGTACGCATTACATTTGCATGTAATGTCATGATTTTTAATCCGATTAAGGTCAAAGTTGGAGGGAGAAAATGAGTTCATTTTATTTATATAGATAGATAGATAGATAGATAGATAGATAGATAGAAGAAGAAGAAGAAGAAGAAGAAGAAGATAGAAGATATAGATAGAAGATAGAAGAATAGAAGAAGAAGATACAAAGAAGATAGAAGAAAGAAAGATAAAAGAGAAGATAGAAGATAGATAGATAGATAGAAGATAGAGTACAAAATAGACTTCGTGGCTTAGTGGGGGATGCCCTTTTCTCTACCCTGCAACCTCTCTCCCACAGAAGAGACGTTGCGAGCCTATCCTTGTTTTATCGTTATTTCCATGGAAGGTGCTCGTCTGAACTCCAATCTCTGATCCCCCTCGCCAATCCTTCACGAAAAACACCTGTCTAGTTGAATCCACTGTGAAAAATTTCCCACACTCTTTATCTGTGCCTAAATCAAAACGTAGATTCCATGAACAGAGCTTCTTTCTTAGAACTGCGCGCCTGTGAAACTCTGTTCCGTCTGCCTGCTTCCCACTTGACTACAACTTGGATGTCTTCAAGTCCAACGTTAACAAATTCCTAATGAACCGCCGCCCTCTTAAGTAAAGACTTCATTAAATCTCCACACTAACGTACTGTACTTGCAATAACCCTTATCCCTGAGTGGCTTCCGGGCCTTGATAAGTGGTGACCACCGTGTAAAACAAAATAGATAGAAGAAGAAGATAGATAGAAAAAGATAGAAGAAAGATAGAATATAGATAGAAGAAGATAGAAGAAGAAATAAAAAGATAGATAGAAGATAGATAGATAGATAGAAGATAGAAAAGAAATAGATAGATAGATAGATAGATAGAAAATAGATAGAGAAGAAGAGAAGATTAATTTATTTCTCTCTCTCCCTCTCTCTCTCTCTATCTCTCCCTCTCTCTCTTTCTCTATCTCTTCGCATCTCTTTATTAAACCAATTGATTTACTTTTACACTT
>NC_136504.1:102657139-102662139 GCF_053919585.1 Euprymna scolopes | reverse complement strand
TATCAATTTTAAAAAGGTGAATGTCCAACAGAGAATAGTTTCAAATGTGAATATTTCGCATGTGTTAAAAAACATTCAATCCAAACAACATAATAAGTACGAATCCAGTAGATGATATAAATAAAGTATATTCATATAAAGTATATTTTTTAAAAAGTACATAAAAAAAACGTAATTATATTTGACCCCCCCCCCCAAAATAACGTAAATATTCCTGAAAAATATATATTATCAAAAAACGAAAGCATTATAGTTGTTATACTAAACATAGTTATTTGAAAAGGTATTCGATAAAAAAAAAATAATTGATAAAAAGTTTACGTAGTTTTATATATTTTAATTATAAAAGGGTGTGAAAAAAAAATAAACATAAAATATATTTGAAAATTGTACCTATTTTGTATCCATTTTGTGCTTCCATACCCCAATTGACAGACGCGGACGCCACTTGCCGGTGTGTTCGAAAGTTAGGCTCCTTCTTTATGCACAATTACATAGTTTTTTTTTCCTTTAGATAAAATGCAACTAAGAATAACAAATATTTTATAAAGGTTACAAAATGTCAAGATATTAAAAAATGTCGTTTCATTCTTTTTTGTTTCATAATCGAACGTGATATTCGAATAAACAAATTTATTCGACATTTTTTGTTCCACCGAAAGCATTCGTTGATCCAAAGCAAATTTCGATAATATTATTATATCAGTCCTCCAAGTAATTTCTAACTTTTATGAATATAAAGTAGACGTTGTATGTATGGTTTATTATTTGGTTTGCCCAGGTTTCTGTTCTCATCTTGGTTGTTATTGTCACAACGTATCGGCCGATGTAACCTCTGACTTCAGGTGTATCTTGACAATAGCTCTTATTAGTGAATAGTAGAAAGGATGCTTTCGTTCTTTTTTTTTCCAACTAACCGTAGTCGTTAGAATTCAAAATGTGTAGTGCGTTTATGACAAAATTTCAGAAACTTCATATCAAATCGGTACAAACTTGAATACGAAAATGGAAACGACTCAACGCTCTCTCTCTCTCTCTCTCTCTCTCTCTCTCTCTCTCTCTCTCTCTCTCTCTCCGTTTCATAAATGTAACATGGCCGTTACGCTTGAACCGTGTTTGTTACAGTTCAAATCTTTTTCGGACCCCTGTGCCATCTGGTATCATGGAAAAGAAACAAACAAACAAAAATAAATAAATCCGATTCAGCTTCTTTTTGTTTTAGTAAAAGGCTTTTATTACCATCACTTTCCAAACAATATCTGCGTCTTGTTTTTTTACTGTTCATTTCGTCTGCCATGAGATTAACAAAGCCTATCGCCTCGACACCAGCTTAAAAATTTCTCGACGCCACTGCGGAGTCACACGTCCATCTCAATTGGCAGCATTTTTCTTTCTTCTCTCCGACCACATGCCGGTCACAGTAGCCATCCTCGACTTTACACGTTCATCTTTTTTAGCGCGGACTTTTCTTTTCTGTCGACCACCTGGTGTCTTTTTTCTTTCTTATCTCGCAAGCTCACGAACACTTCCTAATTTTTATATGTGTTTTTTATTCGGCTACTGTTACTAATGTCTTTTCGAGCCAGCTATCTTACAGCTCCTGCTGATATTTTCTCACGCACTCATATGTGCTCTGTTACATAAATATATCACATATTTTAAATACTAATGACAATTACTATGATCCAGAAACTAAAGCCCAGTCAATGTAGTAGAAGCATTTGGACTCGCCATCTCCAAATAAGGAAATAGTGCAGTTCTCCGTTGTTAGCCAAGTAATATTCACGATCTTCTGGGATCAGGACATTTATGACTAGCCTGGGTGCCCGGTGTTGCCCAGGTGTTTGGAGGTGTGTGTTGAACAAAAATAAAAAAAGTGGTAGTAGGAACGCAGGTCGAACCTGTACCGCGAAGGAGCAGAAGAACGTGAAAAAAACGTGATATCTTTGCTGTTGCGCCCATCATCAAACCGGAAGTGACGTAGTTTTAAATTAAGGCTAGTCAATCGAAAAGAGAGGATGACTTTCGAAAATATCGGCGAAAAAATCGACCCCTCCCTGTAGAAAAGTTCCCAGCTGAGGGTGAGAGAATTAATGTATTTAGCCAATTTTTCGATATTTTCGTCCGAGCTTCAAAACGATACCAATCCCGTGAAAATTTGTTGCCTTTGTGGAAAGTTTTTTCGAGACATACTTACGTACATGATGATTGCAACGTCTTGTCAGACGAGTGCCACTCCCTCAGACATTTAAAATCCATGAGCCCAAATGCCTGAGGTAGTATCTATACAAAGATGATGTTACAGAGTCTTAGCTTTGTATGACAGTTAAGTCTCTCTCTCGGTTCAAAATGTTGAGACCCAGCAACAAGCAAGAGCAAGATAGCCAGCAACAAATTAATCTGCAGACCAGCTTAATGCGGGTACTGGTCTCCCGCTTTATGTTTTTTTTAAATCAGAGATTTACTTCTCCTAGAAAGGTTGCCTTCACCACGGCTTACGGGAGCCCTCTCCACCCCAATACACATATACACACACACAAATATACACGGTGCTAGTTGGCCGTTGACCCAGAAAAAGAGTTCATTCCCCCTTTGTGTCAGGTCATGTCATATGCTACTGGTACCATGTAACCCAGTACTACCTGTCTCATGGTCGGGTCACCGGCGACTAAACTGGTTCCCCCACCAGACTTGTTTGGTGAGGAGGGTGACATACATACATACATACATACATACATACATACATACATACATTTAAAAAGACAGGTAAGATTTATATTATAGACTAGCCTGGGTGCCCGGCGATGCCCGGGTGTTTGGAGGTGTGTGGTGAGCAAAAGAAAAAAGTGGTAGTAGGCAGGCAGGCTCAAATCCATAAATGTTGAGAGAGGTGTTAAAAAGTGGTAGTACTACGGGGGGAGTATCAAAACAACAGTAGGCAGCTAAGGCAGGGGGGAGAGAGGTTTTAAAAAGTGGTAAAAGGTAGGCAGGTTCAAACCCATGCCGTGAAGGCGGAAGAGAAAGTGAAA
Source organism: Euprymna scolopes (assembly GCF_053919585.1). NCBI lineage: Eukaryota > Metazoa > Mollusca > Cephalopoda > Sepiida > Sepiolidae > Euprymna > Euprymna scolopes. The sequence goes on along the minus strand of NC_136504.1, from coordinate 102,659,110 downwards.
GGAAATCTGATGTCTAAGCCGATGTCTTCATGAAATCAATCAAAGTCAATGGTAACGATGAGCTGCTAAAATGTCAGCGAAAAAAAATGAACCCCTCCTTCTACAAAATGGCCGAGTTTAGGGTGAAGGAATTAATGTTTTTGGCCAATTTTTCGATATTTGTCGTCCAAGACCCGAACCTCAAAATGATACTGATCTTGTCAGGATCCGTGGCCTCTGTCGGAAGTTTTTGCGAGACATACATACATACATGCATACATACATACATACATACATACATGCATACATACATACATGCATACATACATACATACATACATACATACATGCATACATACATGCATACATACATACATACATGCATACATACATACATACATACGCGCGTACATACATGCATACATACATACATGCATACATACATGCATACATACATACATGTATACATACATACATGCATACATACATACATGCATACATACATACATGCATACATGCATACATACATGCATACATACATACATACATGCATACATACATGCATACATACATACATACATACATACATACGTGCGTACTTACATGCGTACATACATGCATACATACATACATGCATACATACATACATGTATACATACATACATACATACATGCATACATACATGCATACATACATACATACATGCATACATACATACATGCATACATACATACATGCATACATACATGCATACATACATGCATACATACATGCATACGTGCGTACATACATGCATACATACATACATGCATACATACATAGATGCATACATACATACATACATGTATACATACATACATACATACATGCATACATACATGCATACATGCATACATACATACATACATGCATACATGCATACATACATACATGCATGCATACATACATACATGCATACATACATGCATACATACATATATACATGCATACATACATACATACATACATACATACATGCATACATACATACCTACATACATGCATACATACATGCATACATACATACATGCATACATACATACAAAGGCCTTTTCAGTCTTCATAGACTATAGATACCCACTGTAATGGTTCCTGCGCGTGAAATTTTTTGTAGCAAGAGTTGCACAATCTCCAACCACACCTCTCCTGAGTAAATATTGTTGAATACCAGTGGCAAGTGGAGGTTCAGGACGAATGGAAATAATGCCGAGATAAACGGAATGCACATATGTTACAGGAAAAAAGGTTGTCCCCTTTTCTTGTAAATAAGAACATTGGATAAGTGGAAAATGAGATTAGGATAAGCCGAGACTCGAACCTTGTAAGCAAGGTTCAGAAATAGATTCATAAATTGGAATGATAGAATTTAGCTATTGTTAAATTCTATATAAAATATTTAGATATATTGTTTGTATTGTAAAAAGAATTTGACTGTTCGTTCTTTTATGAAAACTGAATTTAAAATGTCAGCTAAAAAGTATGAACAATACAAATTAAAACTATATTGTAAGAAAAAAGGTTAGGTTAAAAATAGGTCAGCTGAGAATTCTGCGTTGTTGAAAGTGTGTTTGAAACGTGTGCTTAGCCACGTGAGTTGGTCACGTTTTGGAACCACACATCTGACGTAATAGCAAAAAGGGAACTCTCAATATATAGCTAGTTTTTAGTCATATCAAGACAATCGAGCAGTCAAGTTCGAACAGCCAGCAGAGTCGGTCGGAAAGAGCTGACATGGTCAGAGGAGAGTCTCCTTAGAGGCGAAGGGGTAGAAGTTTAACCATGTAGAACTAATGTGAATTCCCGACATCAAATCATTCCACCGGTCAAATGAAATAAAGAACATCATCGATTTTTGTAACTGTTGTCTTCGTTTCGTCATTCAACAACTAAAAGGTAAATGTGTTTTGTCTATCATAATCTATCATGAACTTTGTATGACCTCCTTCTATGTG
>NC_136504.1:102594639-102652139 GCF_053919585.1 Euprymna scolopes | reverse complement strand
CCATAGCAAGCAAGATCTGTGGAACACTTTGTCGATAATGAGCAGAAATTTTTACAGAAACGCTAGAAAACTTCAAAATTGGATTAAAAAGGTATAAATAAAGAACACGATGATTTGTACTGAAACTTATCCAATATTAATAACCAAAAAGAATTGGAAGGTGAACAGTTGTTTGTTTATGCGTTAACAGCAATTGGACATTTCGTTGTATTATGGATTTGAAAGATTAGAATACGTTCTTTATTTACTCATAAATTACATTTAAAAAGAAGAAAAGGAAGGAACACGATTTGATTTGTAGCGAAACTGAAGTTTATTCAATATAAATAAACAAAAATTATGCATGTGAGATTACGTATGTTTGAAGCAGAAGAAAATCAAACGTTGCAAAACGTGAAATATGAATTACGGCAACAAATATTAAAATTAAACAATTAAAACGATTTAAAAAAAACGAAAAATAAATCCATTTTAAATAAAAATGAACAATAAATCCTTTTTAAATAAAAATGAACAATAAATCCTTTTTAAATAAAAATGAACAATAAATATTTTTTAAAGCAAAGCGAACAATATTTTTAAAAATCCAAACTGAAAAACGAACGATAAATTAGTAAAACTGAAAAACGAACGATAAATTAGTTTTACTGAAAAAACGAACGATAAATTAGTTTTACTGAAAAACGAACGATAAATTAGTTTTACTGCAAAACGAACGATAAATTAGTTAAACTGCAAAATGAACGATAAATTAGTTTATCTGAAAAACGAACGATAGATTAGTTTATCTGAAAAACGAACGATAGATTAGTTTATCTGAAAAACGAACGATAGATTAGTTTTACTGCAAAATGAACGATAAATTAGTTTATCTGAAAAACGAACGATAAATTAGTTAAACTGAAAAAGAACGATAAATTAGTTTAACTGAATAACGAACGATAAACTAGTTTAACTAAAAAACAAACGATAAATTAGTTTAACTAAAAAACAAACGATAAATTAGTTTAACTAAAAAACAAACGATAAACTAGTTTAACTAAAAAACAAACGATAAATTAGTTTAACTGCAAAACGAACAATAAATTAGTTTAACTGCAAAACGAAAGATAAATTAGTTAAACTAAAAAAACGAACGAAAAATTAGTTTAACTGCAAAACGAAAGATAAATTAGTTAAACTAAAAAAACGAACGATAAATTAGTTTAACTGCAAAACGAAAGATAAATTAGTAAAACTAAAAAAAACGAACGAAAAATTAGTTTAACTGTAAAACGAACGATAAGTTAGTTTGACTTCAAAAACGAACGATAAATTAGTTAAGCTAAAAAATGAACGAAATATTAGTTTAACTGAAAAACGAACAGTAAATTAGTTTAACTGAAAAACGAACGATAAATTAGTTTATCTGAAAAAAAAAACGAACGATAAATTAGTTTAACTGCAAAACGAAAGATAAATTAGTTAAACTAAAAAAACGAACGAAAAATTAGTTTAACTGCAAAAACGAACGATAAATTAGTTTAACTGCAAAAAAAAGTTTACATATCTAAAGAAATAATTTAAAAGAAAACCGCACCATATGTTTGACTTTCTTAAAAAAGAAAGCACATCACAAAAAAACGATAAGATAAAAAATAATTATTAATTAACTTTTTTTTTTTGATGTTCACAAAAACGACTATAAACAATTATTTTTAAAATTTAACCTATTTCATAAAGTATTGCACAGTAAAAATAATTAAACTAAAAAAATCATTTTTTTTTATTAAGAATTATTTAATTTAATTAAGAAATTAAAGTTTTACGATATCGCCTTTATTAAATTGTTAGATGAAAGTACAGAATATTTACAAGACACTACCCAACCCCCATGTTAAATAAGTTTCTAAATAATAATTTTTCACTTCAGCACATAACATAAATAACAGGCAGGATCAATTTTTATATCCAAAGTTTAATTTTTTTTTTTAAATACATTCTGAAAAAAAAAGTTATAATAAGAAAGAGATAAACAGAGATAAATAATTTTTTGTTTTTAGTCTCAAATATTTTACAACCAACTTTGCTGTATGGAGATGGTGGGAATTTTTTTCTTTTTATCGCATTCATCCACATGTAATTCCTTGTCTTTCGGTGTGTGGGGGGGGGAACAGTAACTTTCGGTCCTTTTTCGTAGTTTTCATTGCAATTTGCAACGAGACATCGTGAGGGCATGTTGCAAATTTAACCACACACACACACACAAACACACACACACACACACGCACGCACACACACACACACACACACCCACACACATACAAACATCTGTCTATCTATCTCTGTCTGTCTCTGTCTGTCTCTGTCTGTCTCTGTCTCTGTCTCTGTCTCTCTCTCTCTCTCTCTCTCTCTCTCTCTCTCTCTATATATATATATATATATATATATATATATATATATATAAATATACCTACTTTCGGTTAAGCCACAGGACATGTGTCAGTTTCACAGGACTAAGGCTCATGACGTCAGCAGACTAAATTACATTAGTTAATAGGCCATCTATTACGATAGTCGTGGCCGTAACGCATATTTCAAATGATAACGACAATCACTATGATCCAGAGACAGATTTCCTGGCAAAGTGTACAGCAGTTATAGGAGTCTATTACGCTTCACTTTCTAAGCAATTATGAGAAACTATCAAAATCAAGATGCAGGATCAGATTACCAAAGAACACTCTAGTCCATAACGCACATGTTGCCAGATCAGAAGCACAGGCATGTGGTTGTTATATCCACTTCAACTCCTCTATTCTCCTGACCTTGCTACCACTGACCTTCATCTTTTCCCAATCGTGTTGTTTTTGACAGGAAAGCGTTTCTCAGATGATGCGACCTTGATTTCCAAAGTCATGTCGTGGTTGCTGGACCAACCTGGGAGTGTTTTACAAAAACGCTGCCCAGATCTATATCAAACGATGAGAGAAACACGTAACTATGAATGGTTCCTTGCTGATGAAAGACTTTGCCCGATTGCTATGAGAAGTGGGTCAGACGCATTACTTATCTAACGTCTCTCACATGTGTGCCGCGGCATCACAGCTATACGATTGATCTAAGAAGTTAAACAAACGACAGATTAAGAATTAGCACCCCCGATCCGCTGCCGTTATCGATGTCAGAAGTTCTTGAATCTTTTTTTTTTAAACCCATTACTAAATATTAAACGTGCATGAAAATAAGATAAGAAACAAATATATTATTTAATTTGAATTCATTGAGATGAGTATTATTTATTAATTTTTTTTTTATTTGTTGCGGATTATTATCCTCATTCTTTTTTAGATGTTGTTTCACGACGTTTCGGCCAACTATTCCTCTGGCCTTCGTCATGATGAGGATAATAGTCCGTAATAAATAAAAAAAAATGAATAAAAAAATGAATAAATAATACTCACCTAAATGAATTCCAATTAAATGATATATACCATTCAGTACGGACCCGACCATGATCAGATAATAAATAAACGTGGATTTATAAAACCAAAAAATTCAACCTTGATCGCCCTTCGGGACCCGTAGCGCAGTTGATAGAGACATTGAATCTCTACGGTTCCAGGTGAGAATTGTCTGAAGATAGCGGTTTCAATCCTACCCAAAGCCGGCCAGAGGCTTACTTGGCCAAAACGTGGTGAGACGACAACAACAACAACTGCTGAATGCAGTGGATGCAGTTAGGAGATTCAGAGTTCCTATCCGTCGCGGTTACCACCTGACGAAGGCCAGAGGAATAGTTGGCAGAAACGTCGTGAAACAACATCTGAAAAAAAGATGAGGATAATGGTCCGCAACAAACAAAAAATTAATTTAAAACATTTTTTTTTTTTTAATTGATAAGGAACAAATTTTCACCCATCATTTTTAGTGTCTAGCCAATCAAACAAAACGTTGTGTTTTTTTTTTATTTTTATTTTTTTAGCATTTTTTTTTTTAGCTGGGGCTGGGGCTGGGGCATCCTACCAGATGCCTGAAATTCACTCGCTATCTCATGCATTCCAACTAAGAGACCGTTTTAAGATTCTAAGTGTTATAAGTGCAGTTGGTATTAATGCACATATTAATCCAAACGTAACCCAGCGTTCGCTCGGCTTTCCCTAGAACATGACGTCAACAGCTCGGGTTCTGCTGATGTCTGACATAACAAAAATTTCCGTTTCATTTTTAAAACAACCGTAATACAGAGCGTTCTCCGCAAGTTTTACCAGAGTATTTTTAACAACATTTTTCACTTTTTTTTAACGGTTTTCGGAATAAACACCCCAACCTCCCCATGTTAATAACGGCTTTCGGAATAAACACCCCCAACCTCCCCATGTTAAAAACAGCTTTCGAAAAAAAAAAACACCCTTAACCTCTCCATGTTAAAAATAGCTTTCGGAAAAAGACACCCGTAACCTCCCCATGTTAAGAACGGGTTTCGGAATAAACAGCCCAACCTCCCCATGTTAAGAACGGCTTTCGGAATAGAAACCCCAAACCTCCCCATGTTAAAAACAGCTTTCGGAAAAAAAACACCCTTAACCTTTGAAAGCAATATGGAATATGAAGAAAGTTAAGATAACACCGCTATCTTTCTCACAGCAGAGACGTTGCGAGTCTGTCTCTGCTTTATCGTTATTTTCACCGCAAGTGTTCGTCTGAGCTCCAATCTATGGTTCCTTCTCGCCAAACATTCACGAGTAACACTCGTCTAGCTGAAAAAACTATCAACATTTTCCCCTACTAAATCTAAAACCTAAAAGTAGATTATATGAACAAAGCTTCTTTCTTAGAACTTTACACCTGTGGAACTCTGTTCCGTTTACCTGCTTTTCAACTGACTAGTATATATTCGACCAAGTCCAATGTAAACAAGTTCTTGGTGAACCGTTTCAAGTAATCCAATTTACCAAATTTCCACTACTAATGATTATTACAATATTGTCTCATTGACTACTGTACACTCTTTAACCTTATCCTCGAGTAGCATCTGGGCCTCGATAAGTGGGGACTTCTTTGTAGAAATAACTAATAGTAGGAGCACTAGGAACAATGCTAAACAATTTGAAAAAAAAGGAATATTAAGGAAACCCCTTGAATGCGGAAACTAACTCATATGAGCTTCAGGCACAAGTCAGACATACAGAAACTGTTACAGAGATAAAGCACAAAGGGACATCACATGAAATCAAGAAAACTGAAACTATGTAATTGTAAGTTAACATCTCTGCGCCTCTGCCTTCTGCCCTCCCGATTTTTTGTTTGTATGCCACCATAAACTGGTGCCGCTCCAAATAAGTGAGAAAAGTCAAGGAGGATGGGATGACCGAAGAGTGAAAGCACTAGCCAGACCTCCGTTGGATAAGTGCAAAGAAGACTGGGACCTTAAAGAGGTTTATTGCCACCCAAATTCCAGTAAGACGGATGGTCACTACCAGAGAGAAATCAATGGTAAGCATCTGTTGCAATAACTCAAATTACACTTCAAAGTTTATCGAAAGAAGTGGAGAGTACGGGAAATCTGGGGAGACTTGTTGTCACTCAGATTCCAGAGAATGGCACAAGTTGTTCTCAAAGAGAAATCTTTGATGATGGCCTGCATGACTTCTCAGAGTGAATAAAACAATAATAATTTGTCATTGGGATATGCGTATATTAATACAAACTAATAAGGTCTTTGAACATCCCAAGCATGCCATAATTTTTCTAAAGAAAAACAAGAGAAATTGCTTAATCATTGACATGGCCTGTAATTTCGATACCAGAGTGCAAGAGAAAGAGCATCAATCAATAAGTGAGTATCACCATCTGAAATGGAAATTAGACTCTGGAAATGGAAAGAAGTCAAGGTGATTCCATTATAATTGAAACGCTGAGAACCACAAAGAAAAGAAATCAGGTTGACAAGACAATTTCATTTCCACTTTTGCAAAAGGCTTGACTGTTATGCACGACGAACGTGTTAAGGTACAGCTTGAACGTCTAAAGTCAAAAGAAATCGATCTGATATTAAAGCAAGTGCTCGTCTGAACTTCAATCTATGGTCCCCTCTTGCCAAACATTCACGAGAAACACTCGTCTAGCTGAAAACACTATCGATAATTTCCCCCACTCTTTATCTGTGCCTAAACCTAAAAGTAGATTCCATGAATAAAGCTTCTTTCCTAGAACTGCCCGTCCGTGGAACTCTCTTCCGTTGGCCTGCTTTCCAGCTGACTACAAAATGGTTGTCTTCAAGTTTAATGTAAACAAGTTCTTGCTGAGCAATCCCCTTAAGTAATCCAATTTACCAAATTCCCATTGCTGATGATTGTTAGACTGTTGTTCTCATGACTACCATGCGCCTAGCAACCCTTATCCTCGAGTGGCCTTCGGGCCTTGATAAGTGGTGAGCCTCTTATGTAAAAAAAGAAAAATCCAACTAAAAACATCAAAAAGTTGAGACTAATATGAAATAATACTAATAGTCGTAATAATAATAATAATAATAATAATAATAATAATGATAATAATAATAATAATAATAATAATAATAATAAACCGTACTTGAAAACGAGAATCACAAAATCCTATGGGACATGGACATACAAACAGATAAACCAATCCAAGCGAGAAGACCAGATGTTGTAATAATTAACAAAAAGAGAAAAAAAAGAAAAAAAGAAAGAAGTCCTGTCAAATCGTAGACTTTGCTATCCCAGCTGACCACAGGGTGAGTATGAAAGAAAAGGAGAAACGGAGCAAACACACAGAGATAGTCAGAGATTTAAAAGAGATTTAGATGAAGAAAATCAAAATGATACCGATAATAGTAGGAGCACTAGGAACAATTCCGAAAAACTTTTAAATAAGAATGGCAGAAATTGGAATCAGAGGAATGGCTGCAAAAATACAACGACTAACGATAATGAAAACGGTTGAACTGTTCAGAAACCCCTTGAATGTGGAGAATAATACACATGAACCACATGCGTGAGCTAGATAAACTGATGCAGAGGCAAAACATGGAGAAACGTAATAGAGAACCAAGAACATTGCAGCTGCATATCTACAAGTTCTTCATCCCATCACCAGCACCCCCAAAAAGTGTGATACCAAATAGCCGAGAAGGGTCAAGGAAGATGAAAAGACCGAGGAGAAAGCCCTGACCAGACCTTTGCTGGACAAGCGCGAATAGAACTTGGACATTGGGGAGCTTATTGCCACTCACATTCCAGTGGAGACAAATGGCCGCTGCCAGTGAGAAATCAATGTTAAGAGGCTGTTGCGATAACACAAATTTATTTGCAAATGCTATCGAAGGAAATGGAGAGTGCTAAACATCTTGGGAGACTTGTTGTCACTCAGCTTCCAGGGAACATCATAGGTTTTCAATGGGAGATCTTTGATGACCTGTTTGAAAGCTCCTTGTGAGCCAATAATAATAATAATAATAATAATAATAATAATAATAATAATAATAACGACAACCAGAACAGCAATAATCATAGCAGTACTAGAAACAATCCCAAAAATTAAAAAAAAAAAAAACTGGGAGAAATTGAGATTAAGAAGAAGATTGAGAAGATACGAAAGGTAGCAAGAATTAAAATTGTTGAATTCTTAAGGAAAATCCTAGAATGCAGGAACCAACCCACATAAACCGCTAATACTAGCCAGTAACTTGAATACTGCAATGGAAATAAAATACAAATAGAAATAATAGGACAATAGGGAATAAAAACAAAACAAACAAACATAAATAACAAAATATCAAGTTAACTATGCTCCTCATCTTTTTAAAAATTGGCGGCGCCTCCATCGGATGGCGCCACACCAAAAGTCATGAAGGCTCCGGGAGGACAAAGGAGGAAGACCACTAAACTCCAGGGAGACCAATTGCCGTTACTAGCGAAAAATTAAAGGTAAGCAGCTGCTGCGATAACATGAAATCATTTGCGATGGTTATCGAAAGAGGCGGAGAGCATTGGAAATCTGGAGAAAACTTGCTGTCACTCAGACTCCAGAAAAAACACACAGGTCATTGCCAGTGAGTGATCGCTGGTGATTGCTTGTGTGAAAACCCCGAGTGAGTAGCTAATAATATGCATGTGTTCGTTTGTCATCTTCTCCAGCCCAATCAACTTTCTAAATATCAGCGTGGGTATTTTGAACTCATCCTTGCCGTGCGAGTTTTAAGTACGGTAACATTTAACGAGACAAAAGGAAAGACACTTGACACTTTCGAAACAGGCGACTACCGCCATTAAGAACACCACTACCGACGCTACAGTTGTGATAATGATCGGTATAAACATCGTTCTGTCGAGACCCACCTGCTCCCATATTAACGCATTCATCATTAAAAGTACGGCTTCAGCAGCAGCAGCAGCAGCAGCACTAGTAGTAGAAGGGATGTGATAGTGGCTCAGTGGTTAACGTCACGGACCGGCTAGAAGTACCAAGTTCGAATCCAGTCCGTTTCACAGAAACATTTTCATAGAGGGATGTTGGCAACCTTCATGCAGTACCTGAAGTCATACTAAAAGGAACTGATGCTACCAGATAAGGCTGTCTGAAGATACTGGCTTCCTGAGACGAAATGCGCCTAACGTTGATGCTTTTTGTTTTTCTACTTCCCTTTGCAAAACTTAATTATGTTCTGCAAAACCAAAAACAAAAAAACAATACCCCCCCTTTTCCACCTTTTCCTTCTTCCCATTCCCTCTTTTTACTATTTCTATCTAACCCCACTTCCTGACTGATTTCCTAACTTAAAACGTAACTAACATTAATACTGTAACCCTTTTCCCTCTCCGATTGCAAAACTCATTCATGTTCTGCAGGGCAGGGAACAAAAACAATAAAATCTACTATAAAACAACCAAACCAAACACTACAAAGCAACGATTGAAGATAGAAGGATCTTGAAGAATAAAAACCTTTTACAAAATAACTGGATGCAGCAATCATGTATACTATTTCCAAAATAGCTGGATTCGGCATTAAATAACCCAAAACGGGTTGATATGCCACAAAACAAAACAACCAAACCAAACAAAACTAAATAGAAATCTGACTAGACAACATTATTATCAATACAATATTCTGCTTGTAAAGAAAGATTGTTACTTTACGGACATTTATTATTTACGGAACTTAAAATGCTTACGACGGATATTTTTCTTCTACATGATATTCTACTTGGTCCTTTCATTTTTATTTTACGTCAGTCGAAGTTCTCAGAAATCAATGGGCCCCCAACCTGGGGCTAACACTTGAACTCTATATGAGATAGATATTCGAATGTTCCATTAAAGTTCTTTATCTCTCAAACACTGAGTTAGTAAAGAAGTTGAGAACATGATTTTCGTATCCCCAATTAACCATTTTCATATGTTGTAGTATATCTTTCGTTTTGGTATCTTTGTTTTACTGGATTCCAGGACCAGAATTTACCTAGTCTGGTGGAGTATCCAGCTTCGTGATATTACTTGAGGTAACATCACTTGGAGAAGGTGCACCATTTCTCGTTCTTTCTTAGTTATGTAACCTTATTTGACGTTACCATTTTCTTTAGTAATTAATAAAAAATAAAATTGGAAAAAAAAAAAAAAAATCCGGGTTGACATTTTTTTTGACAAAAGTTTTTATTACCGTGACTTTCCCGTCTCGACACAACTTAAAAGTCTCTCGCCATTGTCCATCTCGCCCAGTGTACAGTTTTCTTTTTTCCTCGACCGAAAGCCGGCCACTTCTCGTCCTTGACTTTACACTTCCATTTTCCTCGACGTGCACTTTTCTTCTGCCGACCACGTGGTGCCTTTTTCTCCTTTTTTTATGTTTTCTTCTCGCGCACACTTTCTAATTTACATATGCGCGTTTTCAGCTACTGCTGCTGCTGCTAATCTCTTCACAAGCCAGCCATCCTGTGCTGCTGCTGATATTTTCCCACGCGTTCATATGCACCATGTAACAGTTAATTCGTACATTACGCTTGGACAAATTCTGAAGGCTAAACCGCTTTTAAAAAAGCCAATCTGTTAACCCTGCACACGGATACCAGTGGCCATTTGATGTAGCCTCGTTTTCGAATATAATAATAATAATAATAATAATAATAATAATAATAATAATAATAATAATAATAATAATATATGATCATTGTTATAATTATCTGAGAAAGGAACTCATAGTAATTTCCTAATGAGAAGTTTTTTTTTACTGAAGAAAATCAGCAAAACTTGACATAAAAAGAGAAAATTCGAAAAAAAAAAAACAGGAGGAAAAAAATGAACATATTTGCCAAGACATGCTAGACTAAATTTTAAAAAATCATGATAAATTAATGTTCTATTTTCAAACTGACTAATCACTTCAAAAGTTCTGTGCTAACCAATACCCTAACACCATCTTTTGAACCCTAATGTGCATTAACAACTATATTTTATCCTATTTCTATTTCTTATTTATTTATTTATTCCTATTTAGTTATTTTTCTAAGTCAATTAATATAAGAAAGAAAAGGCTGCTAATAATGATTATGCAAAATACATTTCTGAATTTAATGAAACGAGAATTGATCTTTAAACGTTAGAGGGTAGAAGACCTTTATTTAAGTAATACACTTAATATATACAATTTTATATATACGATAAATATGCCCATATTACTATTTTATATCAAACTAGCCTGGGTGTCTGGCGTTGCCCGGTTGTTTGGAGGTGTGTGTTGAGCAAAAATAAAAAGTGGTAGAAGGCAAGCAGGCTCGAACCCGTACTGTGAAGGGGGAAAAGAACGTGAAAAAAAAAACGCGGCGTCTTTGATGTTGCGCCCCTGGCCAAACCGGAAGATGCGAAGGTTTAAATTAAGGCTAGTCAATCGAAAAGAGACGATGATTTTCGGAAATATCAGCGAAAAAGCGACCCCTCCTTGTAGAAAAGTGCCCAGTTGAGGGTGAAGGAATTAATGTTTTTAGCCAATTTTTCGATATTTGTCGTCAGAAGAGTCGAGCTTCAAAACCATACTAATCTCGTGAAAATCCATCACCTCTTTCAAGAGTTTTAAGCATACATACATACGTACATACATACATACATACATACATACATACATATATACATTTAAACAGACAAGTGAGATTTATATTATAGATTACTTATACTGAATCTTCGATAACTTATAATTTACTTCCAGTTATACCTGCACTGAAATGTACTTTTATAGTTTCATCGCTACTTAAATCTATATTGAATATATGTTTGTTTCTCTCAAAACTGAGAAAATGGCACTGCTACATCTAATAGATATTAGGTTGGTGTAAAAATAATGTCGTTTTTTTAACGTTCAACTTCAAAAGATCATAACTCCTTTCATAATAAACTTCATTCATCGAAATAAGAACCATTGAAGTCGACACATTTTTGCCAACGAAAAACAAGTTTATTTATCCACATTAGCATTGAAATCCGGAGTTCTGGAAGCGATAAAGTCATTGATGATAGTCACTATAACCTTTTTTTCTGATGCAATTTCGGCTTCGAAAAGTGTTGCGGAACTTCTCCAGTACCAAACCACTGTGCTGAATGTCGCCGGTTGTCGTAGAGAATCCACTTCTCATCACACGTCACAATCCACTTAAGGAATGGGTCGTTTTTGTTGCGCAGAAGGAGCGTAAAAGCCACCTCAAAACGACGATTTTTTTTTATTATCGTTCAATCCATGCAGCACCCACTTATCCAACTTTTTTGATTTCCCTATTTGCTTTAAATGGCGAACGACTGTTGAGTCGTCGGCCTCGAGTTCAACAGCAACTTCTCGTGTGATTTTGTGAGGATCGACTTCAATTAAGGCTTTCAAATGTTCATTATCAACAGTAGTGGGCCGGCGCGACCGTCTTCATCTTCTAAGCTCTCGTCACCATTGCGAAATTTCTTGAACCACCGTTGCGCCACACGTTCGTTAGTGGTTCCTGGGCCAAATGCATCATTGATATCACGAGTTGTCTCGGCAGCTTTTCTGCCTAGTTGGAACTGAAACAAGAAAAACGTGCAGATTTGAATTTTGTTCATGCTGTCGAAAAGCCTGCAAAAAAATGAATGAAGAGAACGGTAAAAAAATAACACGATTCGATAGAACGAAAAATGCGCTTTAAAATGATATATAGCATGATTATATATTCAGGGTGGGCCAAAATAAGGGTCCTATCTTTAAATTTGAATAACTTCCACAAAATAAAAGTTAAACTCACCAAACTTTATGTGTGTGTAGACTGACCCTTCCGAGATTTTTTTGAAATAAACAAAACAAATTTTGGCCGAAAAACACTTCTTAAAACTTACATGAATTTATGAATTTTAAAAAATAGGACCCTCCTTTTGGCCCACCCTGTATCTATGAATTAATTAAGCAATCATATATAAAAGTAACATATGTGAGAAAGCGATACTGTTTTCCCACCAACCTTATATATATATAGTTTCGGTATCCTATCATCTCTCATCCCCAATAAGTGTCCAATTCAACGTCTTCAATTTTGAACGATCCTCATTTGTATACTACAGCTTTTGGATTGTTCAAGTATCAGAGTATATTGCTCACCAATAAGAACCGAGTTCTTTAAAAGGCTGACTTAATTATTACTATAATTATTATTATTTTAATACCTACAGACACTAGAGTTTTATCATTTCGGAAACCATGAGTGCAGGGTGTCACGATTTCCGCTTGTCGGGAGATTCGAACCCGGCAACGAAGCCATCTCTGACTTCATTAGCAAAGAACACACACACACACACACACACACACACACGCACTATATATATATATATATATATATATATATATATATGTATATATGTATATACCTAACTTCCTAGAATACAATACCTTTAATTACATCTACTGAGGTTAACAAAATATGGCCCACATTTGGACTCTTACCCTTGTAACTGTGTACCGAAATTCATCATGATTGGTTGATTAGTTTAACAGTGAATCATATATATATATATATGTATATATATATAAATGTATATATATATAAAGAGAGAGATAGACAGACATACAGACAGACAGACAGACAGAGACAGAGATAGAGACAGAGTGTGTGTGTGTGTGTGAGAGAGAGAGAGAGAGAGAGAGCGTTAACACCCCGAGACACAATACATTTAATAATATAGTCCACATTTAAACCCTTACGTCTAGCAACCGTGTTCCTAAATTCATAATGATCAGTTCATTAGTTTAGTAATGAATGATATACATATAAATATATAAACATACACACATACCTAACTTGATCGATATTTCCTTGATTATAATAGTTTTAATTACAATTACACAGCCTAACCATTTGCAACATTACGGCGTATGCATCAAATATTATTACTGTACAACCTCCGTAACGAAGAGAAAAAAAAATTAAATAATAAAAACACACGAAAAAAAAAAATCGCCTCCCCCCCTTCTATATTAAGCGGGTGCCCTTTTAGAACTGTTATCCACCAAAAAATATCTCAGCAAAAGTTCAAGATCTCTGCGATTAGTGAGAAGCGGCCTTTTCCGGCTGACTCTCCATTCCCCGCCCGGTCAGCATGGTGCGAGATCACGTGACTCCCAAACCAAAGGTCGTAGACAATGTCGAATCGCGCTGGAACACTTGAAAGTCTTATAATAGCCAGCGAAGAGTCGAATTATTTTTGATTGGGAAAGATAGAGTTGTGTGCGTGTATGAGTGGGGACAGAGAGGGGGACTATAAGCGGCTTCCAGCTTTTTCAATTCCGTAAAAGTCGAAGTAAGCATTTATTTTTTTATCGCTTATCAAGTCCCAGAGGTCAGTCTAGAATTAATTGGTGTTAGGTAGACGGTGCGAGAACACCATGATTATCAGCGATGATGGAACTTGGCCAGAATTTAATTATATGAGGACGGTTCAACAAGAACTTATACACTGAACTGAAAAACGATCATGTTGTAGTCAGCTTGGAAGCAGCCCAAAAGTACTGTGTTCCACATTCTGGCAGTACTAGGGAAGAAACTTTTCTCATTGAATTTTCGTTTAGTTTGGGGCACAGATAGAGAGTGAGTAATGACTGAGCCGATGATATAATAAAGTTTTACGTAAGTTCACGAAAATCAAGTCGTATTGCTGGACGTAAACTCAACATAATCAAATCTTTCTTAGATAAGAGAAAAATCCAGGTTGTCTTCGATGGTCGTACATCAAAGCAAACTGCTATAAATGTGGGTGTGCGACAGGGGTCAATCCTTGGACCTTTATTATTCCTGATATTAATAAATGACATCCCAGAGATGGGGGTATTTGCTGATGACACCACACTCTTTAACAGACATGAGGATAAAACGAATGAAGAAATATCTAAGGCAATTGCTAAAATTCTAGAGGAAAACCTCCATTCTGTAGTAGAATGGAAAGTAGCTGGTTGGTAACATTGAATGCTGCCAAGACTAAGCTCATTTCCTTTAATAATTAAAAGAAAACTTCTCAATCACCGATTGCCATGGCTAATGATACACGGCATAATCACGTTGACACACCGGTTCCCGCTGGATCACCGAAATTAAGCAACGTTGAACCTGGTCAGTACTAAATGGGTGACCATTTGGGACTTTCAGGTGCTGTATGTGGTCTCCGCTTATCTCGGCATTGTTTCCAGTCGCCCTGATCTTCTCCCTGCCACTGGACTCAAACAGTGCTGATTCAGAAGAGGTGATTGCGCAACCCTTGCCTCACAATTACACGCACTACTGCCCCTAAGGGGTATCCTTTGTCTTTCAAGACTGAACGGAAGCAGGGTGGCCTGGAAACACTTCCCTCAACCTCCTTGAGTTAACATTCACAGACAACATGAATTGGAACAAATACATTGAGGCAATTGCCAAGGCTGTTGCGAGGAAGGTGGGCTCTCTCAAACGTGCTAAATTCTCTTCTAAATTATCGATTCTTTTATTTTATTAATGTACAGATGGAAGGGCATCACCCATACTGTTGGACTCTTGTCCAGATAACTGCACGCTTGAAGCTTGGAAACAGAATATTTACAGAAGATGACTTTCCTTGCACAACGCTTTTTCATGGCCTATGTTAAGTGCACCACCGACTAAGGTCGACAACACGCTCTCCACCAAGTTCATCTAATCAGATTTTATGGCGATCGACACCGGCCACGTCGAAAATTTACGTCTGTTGCCAAGGTCGCTGGGAAGATGGTAGGATCCTTCTACCGCTCCAGAAGATATCTCATTACTGATGCAATTCTCTATCTGTATAAAAGCCAAGTACGTCCAAGGATGGAGTTCTGCAGGCACATCTGGGCAGGAGCTGCTAAAAACAGCCTATCCTGCCTTCACTGAGTACAAAATAGACTTCGTGGTTTAGTAGGGGACGCCCTTTTCTCTTCTCTGCAACCTCTCTCCCACAGAAGAGACGTTGCGAGCCTGTTTTTGTTTTATCGTAATTTCCATGGCAAGTGCGTGCTCATCTGAGCTCCAATCTCTGGTCCCCCATCGCCAATCTTTCACGATAAACACCCATCTAGCTGAAACCACTGTCATTAATTTTCCCCACTCTTTATCTGTGCCTAAATCCAAACGTAGATTCCATGAACAAAGCTTCTTTCTTAGAACTGCACACCTGTGGAACTCTCTTCCGTTTGCCTGTTTCTCACCTGACTACAACTTGGATGTCTTTAAGTCCAACATAAACAAATTCCTGATTAACCGCCCCCTTAAGTAAGACACTTTATCAAATCTCCAATACTAACGATTACTACGATAATATCCCATTGATTACTGTACACGCAATAACCCTTATCCTCGAGTGGCTTCCGGGCATTGATAAGTGGTGACCTCCATGTAAAAAAAAGGCATCTGTATGCGTTTCACGGAGATATACGTGACTAGAACATATCTTACATCACCCTTTGATTTGACTGCCACTTGGTCCAGGGCTATTTATTGTGTATTCACAGTTAGTCCTTATATGCGAAGGCCACTCCCCGATCTGTCGCTCAGAGATACGGTTGATGGGAGATAGTCTCTTCACACTATAAACTACGATGAAAATAAAATGAGAAAGGTATAGTATCTAGGAGAGGCGTTCAACAAGTAATGTCTCTGACCCACATCTCACAGCAGTAGAGCAACGAAACTTGTCACAGTTATTAGTCTTTCTCTACGTATTGACCACCCAGAGTTGCACATTTCTCTCACTGCAGCTTTTAAAATACGTTTTTGTAGAACATCTCGGCTTGGTCCTCCAACCACGAAATTACTTCGGAAACTAAGACTGTATCACCCGGGAAACGCTTTCCTGTCAAAAATAACAGGGGTGAAAGTCAGAGGGTGCAAGGTCATGAGAGAAGGAGGTGGTGGTGGTGGTGGTGGTGGTGGTGGTGGTGGTGGTGGTGGTGGCGGATTTCATAGTCACACACATATGCTTCTGATCTGAAGACATGTGCGTTGTAAATCGGAGTGTTGTCTTGCCGGAGAAGGATGTATTTGTTTATCTTGCGCTTCCCCCATCGTGATTTTGATACATGCTCGTAATTTCCTCCTTCTAAGCTCCTATAATTGCCAAGAAATCAATCACCATTACTCCATTTTGGACCTAGAAGGTCGTGAGCATGTATTTGCTAGCGTAGAGCTGCACTATTGCCTTCTTTGGATGTGGTGAATTCAAGTGTCCCCACTGCATTGACTAGGCTTTGGTCTCTAGATCACAGTGATGAACCCCAAAAAATTGACTCATCTTCTTGGCATATCTCCAAATTCATCATCGAGCCCTGAACGCGTTTCCGCCTTTGGAAAGTCTCAGTAACCTGGGAATCCATCTGGCCAACACCTTATGCATATGCAAATGGTCATGACTGGTAATTTCCACATACCTTGTACTAATCCTGAACTCTTCGGCTATTTGGCAAATAGTAATGCGCCGGTCTTCAAAAGTGTTTAACTTGACTGACAGATGTCATATCAATGGCAGACGAGGGCAACCATGTCCGGAAGCAGTCTCCACAGATTTCAGGCGATGTTTGATTCACGATGCTAGCATTTTACGAGGTTATAAGGATATCATCGTTACACTTTTATTTCATTTATAATTTCCGCTGATATGCGTCCTTTCAAATACAAAAACCGGACCACTGCACGACACCCAAAGACTTCATTTCGCAAGGTATTCAGTTGAAGCACATAAATCAGAAACCACAATTAGTTCAGAGCTGTAATTTGCCACATAACCCATAGAGATATAAATCATTGCACACACAAAATTTCAGCTAGATTAGACGACTAGAAATATATAGATTACTTATTGAATGCTCCATTGTAAATAGGTTTTTGGGTTCTGTGAGATATGTAATGCAAGGCGATGAAGTTATTGAAGGCCGATTTGGCATAATCTCAAATTTTGAAGCATTTTTCGCACAAAAAGGTGTCGAGATGCTTGAAAAAGTGATAATCGGTGGTCGAGAGGTCCGGTGAATATGGCGGATGAGGTGGAGCCTCGTAGCCCAATTCGTTCAGCTTCTGCGGGGTCAGTTGAGCCACATGGGGGCGAGCATTGTCATGGAGGAGAATTGATCCATTCATATTGATCAATCTTGGGCACATACGTTGGAGCTTCTGGTGCATTCCGTAATAGTTTCGCTTGGATTCAAGAAGTTGTGATGGATGAGGCCGGCCACAGACCACCAAACAGTCACTATAACCTTTTTTTATGTAATTTCTTTTTGAAAAGTGTTGTGGAGTTTCTCCGGCATCCAACCACTGTACTGAACGTCGCCGATTGTCGTAGAGGATCCACTTCTCATCACATGTGACAATCCGCTCGAGAAATGAGTCGTTTTTGTTGCGCAGAAGGAGCGTAGAAGACACCGCAACACGATAATGTTTTTGTATATCGTTCAATTTATGCGGTATCCATTTATCCAACGTTTTTGACTTCCCTAATTGCTTTAAATGGCGAACGACTGTTGTTTGGTCGACCTCGAGTTAAACAGCAACTTTTCGTGTGGTTTTGTGAGGATCGGCTTCAATTAACGCTTTCAAATGTTTGTTATTAACCGCAATCGGCCGGCTGTGACCGTCTTCAACTTCGAAGCTCTCATTACCATTGCGAAATTTCTTGAACCACCGTTGTGCCACACGTTCATTACTGGTTTCTGGGCCCAATGCATCATTGATATCACGAGTTGTCTCGACAGCTTTTCGGCCGAAATTGAACGGGAACAAGAAAATCGTGCGGATTTGAATTTGTTCCATGCCGTCCAAAAGCCTACAAAAATGAATGAAGAGATTGAAAACGGTAATGAATAACACGATTTGATAGAGCGAAAAACGCGCTTCAAAATGAAATAAAACATGGCTATATATATTAATGAATAAATTCAGAAATCATATATAAAAGTAGCATATGTGAGAAAACAATATTGTTTTTCTACCAACCTTATATATATATTAGTGGAAACGATTAATGGATTAAAAATTCAAGCGGGACCCTTTGACGTTCCGATGGGCTCTCTTGACTCTGCAGAAATTACAGATTTAGTGAGACTATACAGCCTATATAACCGTACTAAGGACATCGATGTTTACACGATCGGCCTCGATAGAGACGAAGGCCTTCTTTTCGTATAAAATGCTGACGGTCCCAAATATGAAAGAATCAAAAAAATTATCCTAAGAGAATTCAAGAGAATTAACCTTAAAGTTGAAATTACCACGACCATTAACATAGTCTACTTCCTAGATTCCACACTCAACCTAAACAAAGGAACTTATGAACCCTATAGGAAAGAGAACAGTAACCCTTTATATGTCCACCCCCTCTCTAACTATCCTAAAGCTATAATTAAACATATACCCAGATCTATTAGTAGAGGAATTAGCTCAAACTCCTCATCCAAAGAAATATTCGATAAACAAAAAGATTTTTACAACAAAGCCCTAGTTAACAGTGGATATAAGGAAACCAAATTAGAATTTATAGAACCCTCAAGTAATACACCCACATCTAGAAAAACCTGTAAAAGGAAAATCATTTGGTTCACTCCTCCGTTCAACCAAATGGTCAAAACCAACTTTGGTAGAAAATTAATTAATCTCATTAAACCACATCCCCCAGCAACATGCCCCACAAAATATCCAACAAAAACACAATCAAACTGAGCTACAGTTGCAGCAATAGCTTAGAAAAGATAATAAAAAACCATAATAATAAAATTTTAAGCAAGGACACAGAACACAATTTAGGGAACAGGGTAACAAAAACGTGCAACTGTATTAATAAATCCAAATGCCCCCTTAAGGAAAAATGTCTCACAACCTCTGTAATTTATCAAGCTGATATTAGGGCCAAGGAAGACCCCATCATTTGCAAATCCTACATCGGGCAAACTAGTAATACCTTTAAACAGAGATACACATACCACAAAAGCTCTTTCCTAAACCCAAATTACAGAGATAAAACATCATTAGCTACATACTACAATGATCTACCGAGTAAAAATTTGACACCTATTGTTGACTGGTACATCCTAAAAATAGCAAAAACTTACCAGTCACTAAATTCACCTTGCCTTCGTTGCTTAAATGAAAAACTATTTATCAAAAAATTTAAGGATAGGGATAAACTCTTAAACAAGAAACAAGAAACCTCCATAAATTGCAGACATTACAAATTGCATTTGCTCTCTCACTTGCAAATTACTCGCCAACCAATTCAACTTCAACACGACTCACATGCAATATCCGACAGTTGAGCACCTACACATCCTAACCTCCTCAAGTCCAACATTCACGAAATCCAAAACCACACTTTTCCTGAGTAAAACCATGCATAAAATTAAAATTAAATAAAATAAAATAATTTTTTTTAAATGACAAAATTTAACCATCATAATTTTTAAAATGACATATATTCTGAGTTTTGCAATTACCATCATTATGAAAAGTCTTTAATAAATTTACTAATACACAAATGAATAAATCAACATTAAATGAACAAACGAAATAGAAATTAATAATTGGGTGGTCCAAAAGAAACCGTTTTTGTTTAAGTAAGATAAAACAAAGCTATTAAATGATGCTACCTTCTCTTTCCCTTTCCTTCTTCTCTCTTCCTCCGTCTTTCCCTTTTTCCTTTTCCCTTCTTTCCCATTCCATCTCCCCCTATACTACTTCTTTCATTTCTTTTTTAAGCCTCTAACCCTCCTTGCCTCCCTTCAACCGTTCACTGAAAGCCCAAACAACATTCAACAGACCTGGATAAATTCCTAACGTCCTCTCAGATATAAGTATATTAAATTAAAATAAAATTTTAAAAAAGGGAATTTTATGATACACCGACCCTCGAAAGTATCAAACAGGCGGCAAACTACAGACAAAGGAGCCTCACGTTTGTTTAAGATAACATCTGTATAGCTCTAGATTTGGAATCCAATCCCCTCAACCCACAAACCCAAACCCCTAACACCAACTCGAAACTGATTAAAGACACCGATAAATAAGTAAATAAACAAATACGAGAATAAATAAAATAAAAAATTCGCACCCAATTCAACCCTGTTCTCCACGAAGCTGAATCTTCTCCTTCATGACCTGTTTAAAAAAAAAGGCTTCTTTTGCTGAGAATTAATTTTCGCTCTTCATTTAGAATTCCCTTTTCGAAAATAAGGGTTTTTGTCTGATGAGGTCTCTAGTTGGTAAATACTAGTAGACCGAAACCTGCTCATGACTGTATAGCAACAAACTACTGCTCATATAAAGACAAATCTAAAAGTAGCTTGCTATACTTCTGTATTGAGCACTTTTGTATAAACCTCGTTATATTTCACTGGTTACCTTACCTTTGGAAGATATCAGCCTCAATATATATATCTATATATCTATAAAAGTGAACGTGTCTGTCTGTCTGTCTGTCTGTGTACATTTCCCTACGCCATAACTCTGTCAATTTTTAGTCTATAGACTCGAAATTTGAAATACCGGGTACTGAGATTTGGAAAAATCGATGTGATGGGTGTCAGCCAGAAATTTGGCTGTTAAGGGGTCAAATTTCAACGATTTGACCTTTAAGAACTCTACCAAACTCCTCCGACAATTTTGGGTCTAGACACTTGAAATTTTAGATATAGGTTCCTTGAACCTGGATCTAACTTAATAAAGTGATTTGAGTCCGAAACAATAAATTTTAAGGGGTCATAATAGGGGTCAAATTAAAAAAAAAATTAACCATTTTTTTGTTTTTTTGCTTTTTTTGCACAGCATACACCTCCAAACATCCGAGCAACGCCGGGCACCCCTGCTAGTATATATATATATATATATATATATATATATATATATATATATATATATATATATATGTGTGTGTGTGTGTGTGTGTGTGTGTGTGGTGTGTGTGTGTGTGTATACCAAGTTAAAGGTGTTCAAGTGGGAAGACCCATGAAATAAAACGAGCTCAAGAAAAAAGAAAAATATATTTGAATTATGTAGACAAATAATACATAGACGCTACACTGAACATGCTAATGTTTCAGACACTTGGTTAGCAAAAACAAAACGTCCTGTCAGGCGACGTTTAATATTGTTTATGTGCCACTGAAGACGACTAGTTTTCAAATAGAAGAAGAAAAAATGTATTTTTTTATAAAAAATAAAATATTAAACTTGAAATGAAAAAAGGTGATAGGTTAAGTGACATTTTAGACTCCGAATATAAGAAGCGATCGGGGGAAAGAGGGCGTTAAGATAAAAAGGAAAAATACAAAAGCAACAAGTAAAAGAAAAGGAAGATAAAAAAGCGAGAGACAAAGAAAGACAAGAAAAAGAAAAAAGAAGAAAGAAAAAAAAAGAGAAAGGAACCGAGAAACGGAAAAAAGGGTTAGCGTGATTACATTTTCATAAGAAATGGGAGAGGGAGTGAACACATTTGAAATCGTTTGTAAACACGCTAGGGAAAATTAAAAAAAAAACTTCAGTGGCACATAACCATATTACGTCGCCCAACGAGGACTTTTAGTTTTTGTCAACCAATTGTCCGAAACATTAGCATGTTCAGTGCAGCGACTATTTAATAGTTGTCTATATAATTGAAATATTATGTATATATATATATATATATATATATATATATATATATATATATATATATATATATATATATATATATATTATATTATATCATATTATATTATAGAGGGAGCTAGACCGGAAGTCTAGAAGAGCAAAGTTTAATTTTAATGTATTAATACTTTAAACTAACATTCATCATAGTACTGTAGGTATATAATAAGCTCCATAGGTATATGTATTCTAGAGCTATATTAAAATTGAGTATAAAGATTAATAATTGTGAATTGTAAATCAGTTTCAGAAGGAGAATCAAAACCAAAAATTGTGTTTAGTTTCTCCCTTTGGAACTGTTTTATAATTTAAAATTATTAATCTTTACTCCCTCTCTCTCTCTCTCTCTCTCTCTCTCTCTCTATATATATATATATATATATATATATATATATATATATATATATATAACTCATTAATTTACTCACATAAATTTATATACGAAAGTATAGATTTATGCGTAAACTTTAAGTATTTACTTCAAAAGTGCTCAATACGTAGGTAGAGCTAGTTAGTAATTTATAAAATATATATGGCGATTAAGCTACACTGAATATAAGCCTGAGGAGTCCAAGAGTGGATGAAACGCCGAATATTCAGTGTAACTTAATCGCCATATATATTTTATAAATTACTCTCTCTCTCTCTCTCTCTCTCTCTCTCTATATATATATATATATATATATATATATATATATATATATATATATATATATATATAATTATTTTTATTTTAACTATAATAATTAAACATCTACAGACATTAGCGTTTCATCCCTTCGGGAATCTTCAGTGCAAGGTGTTACGATTAACACCAGTCGACAGATTCGAACTCGGCAACACGAGTCATCTCTGGATCGATTAGCAAAGACCGCATCCATTCGGCTACCATTAACTGCGTGAAATAACGTTGAATTGAAACATTTTAATTTTAAATGTTCTTTACGTCAGTCACGCAGTGATCTAATCGTTATACGATGATTTCTCTCTCTCTCTCTTTCTCTCTCTCTCTCCCTCTCTCTCTCTCTCTCTCTCTCCCTCTCTAAAATCTGTTTCATAAGAAGGAACAACAAAGGCAATAATTTGTACGATCGTTTCGGAAAAAATGTTTTCATTGTGATAGACATTAAGCCACGGACAATAATTTTGACATATAGTATTTTTTAAAACAAATTCTCCTCATCGGAAAAAAATATTGGGTGTTTTTTTTTTAATATATGTAAAAGATACCATAGTTGTAAAAGACACCATAGTTAAAAAAAAAACTATATGTCAAAATTATTCTCCGTGGCTTAATATCTATCACAATAAAAACATCGTTTCCGAAACGATCGTACAAATTATTGCCTTTGTTGTTGTTTCTTCTTATGAAACAGATTTTTAATTTTTAATTATAATTTGAATTTTAAATTATCAATCACATTACTAAATATTAAAGTAGCTCTAGGATATTTGCCTTTCGAGCTTATTATATATCTGAATTACAACGAGCACTGTTCTTTTCTTGTATTTTAATTTAATTAGTAATTTTACTATCACATTAAAATACACTCTGCTCTTAAGGATACTGTTCTAATCCCTTTTAAATTAAGGGCGCGGTGGATACTAGAAAGCTGATTGGCTAACTAAAATCTCAATAGAACATGCGTATATAAAAACGACAAACAACCACAAAATTTGCGCATAAGCCTGAAGAATCCTAGAGTGGATGAAACGCGGAATATTCAGTGCAGCTTAATCGCCATATATATTTTATAACTTACTATATATATATATATATATATATATATATATATATATATATATATATATATATATATATATATATATATATAAATGTTTGGAGGTATAACATTTATGAATAGATTTAAATAAAATGTACAGGAATTTCCTGAGAGCTCTTTCGGCTATCATCTCTTCAGGAAAAATCGATATGATACAAAACGATATCATTGGCGAAATTAAAGAGCACTACGGAGGATTTTGGATGTGTTAAAATTAAGAAAAAAAAACGATTAAAAAAAAGATTGTATCCGTATATACGTCGTTTAAAAGCTACTAAAACTTGGCACAACGAGGGAGAATATATATATATATATATACAGTGATGATCATATTTATTGGCACGGTAAAATAAAAGTTAAATTTTGTCTAATAAATTCTAAAAAAGGGATTAAATTAAAGAAAATATATATATATATATTATTACTATTATTTACTATATATATATATATATATATATATATATATATATATATATATATATATTATTACTATTATTTACTATAATAATTATTCAATACTTACAGACACTATTGTTTCATCCTTTCGAGAATCATCAGTGCAGAGTGTGACGATTAACGCCAGTCAAGGGATTCGAACCCCGGCAACAAAGAGTCATGTCTGGTTTCATTAGCGAGGACCCGAACAACTAGGCTAACGGAAACTGCGAGGGATACAGTTGAAATTAAACATTTATTCTTATTAAATGCTTCTAGCGTCAGTCAGAGTGATCTTATTATATGACGATCTGCACGTCTCAGCTAAGTTGGCCGACTTAATTACAACTGAAAGGACGGAATGATAAGAAACAAGTTTCTTAAAGAGGCTGACATTGCTATTTACTATAATAATTATTAAATACCTAATATATATATATATATATATATATATATATATATATATATATATATATATATTGTGTACAGAAAGTTGTTAGATGAGACAAGTCATTGGTATCGTCGGTTTTAAGCCCGATTAATAAGATCGTTTAAGATATCCATATCAAGCTCTCTTCAGCCAATACTCATCTATTATCATCAGTATTGGCTGAAGAGAACTTGATATGGATATCTAAAACGGTCCTAATTTTAGGGCTTGAAACCGACGGTACCAATGACTTATCTCATCTGACAACTTTCTGTACACAAAATATAAATACGCTCTTATTTTTCAGATTTTGCTTTTAATTGAGCACTCTGCCGGATTTCTTTTTCCTAAAAAACTAATGATATATATATATATATATATATATATATATATATATATATATATATATATATATATATATATAACATCACAAGGGCACAAGTTATTAATCTATAACCTGCAAAGAAAAACGAAGACATCGACAAATTAATTACGCAGCAGTTTTTCGCAGATATATAATCGCGACAGATTGGATTGGACATAGATCATTTAGGCATGGCTTAGATATTTGTCATGCCGTCTGTCGGGATTAAAGACCACCTCATTGTTAATTAATCGACGGATAAAAGGGGATTAATCGTTTCTGTCCAGTCCGTCCAGAAAGTAATGACATTTATTTAAAGGGATGCGGAGCGCGCACGGCCTTGCCCGGTCATAAATAATCTTAAAGGCCCTCTTGCACTTTAGGCAAAGGGAAAATAGGAAGATAGAAAAGGAACAGCAGTTGTTTGACACCGGTTGAAAGAATGCAATTTGATTGGACAGAGAAATTATGACGTCATTACTATGAAATATTGCTAAAATTTAAAAATTGAAATTGTTGAAAAAGATTGGAAAAGAATTTAATAAACAAGTATTTAATAATTAATAGTATTTTTAGAATTAAAAAAAAATTAGGTTAAGATAGAATTTAAGAATTGAAATTATTGTAAAAGAATTTAATAAGCATTTAATAATAGTATAAAAATAATTAACGTAAAAGCATTTTTAAAAGAGTTAAAGTCATTTAAGTAACAATTCGATCGCTGACTTATGGTGAACTATTTTACTTTTATTTTAAATAAAAAAAAAACGTTAATTAGCTCTCCAGTTAATCATGCATGTATTTATTTCTAAAACAATCATTTATTTTAAAAAAAAAAGTTGTTTTCTAATACTGTCAATTTCAATATCGTATCTTTTTATCGTTTCTAATTAATTAAAATTACGTGTAAAAAATTGTTTATTTATAAAATGACGTCATAATTTCTCTATCCAATCAATGGCATTCTTTCAACCGGTGTCAGACGACTGCTGTTCCTTTTCTATCTTCCCAATTTCCATTTGCCTAAAGTGCAAGAGGGCCCTCTTAAATATATTTTAATTCATGCAGATTTCGTATTTATTATTACAGAGCCAATTCTCTGTTGAATATTATATTGTACCTAATATGCAGTACTGATTTCAAAAGATTTTTAAAATTGACTTGGGTTCCATCAGCTAGAATTAAAACCAAAGCATGTAGTGCTATGTCTGGGTTTCCTACCGTCTGAACTAACCCGAAAAATAGATCAGAAAGATTTAGAATGAAACCACTTCAAGCTATGAATAAATTTGCATATGCGCAAAAGTAATAGAGATATATCGGCAAGTTGCAATAAAGATTTTGCATTTCAGCTTGCCAATATATGTCCGTACACGTTATTCATTCATCCAAACAAAGATTTTACTTGTTAAAAAACATCCTTGGTGTATGATTACTATTTCCTGTTAATTTCAGTGTTATGTGATTAATAGTTGAGGAGTTTATCGGTTAAATATTTACATGCAGACGCATACATACAGACATCAGTTATTTTATCTGTATAGAAGATTGAAAATACTAATTTTTTTTTTTTTTTTTTTAGATTGAATGAAATTTTCGAAAACAATTTATTTTCTAATTTTTCAGATATCTTTTAACCCTTATTTTACAAATTAGCCTGGGTGCCCGGCGTTGCCCAGGTGTTTGGAGGTGTGTGGAGAGCAAAAAAATTAAAAAAAAAAAAAACGTACCCGTACCGCGAAGGAGGAAAAGAACGTGAAAAAAAATAACGTTTTTGCCATTGCATCCATCGCCAAACCGGAAGTGGTGAAGGTTTAAATTAAGGCTAGTCAATCGAAAAGAGGGGTGACTTTCGAAAATGTCGCCGAAAAAAGTAATCCCTTCCTGTAGAAAATTGCCCAGTTGAGGGTGACAGAATTAATGTTTTTTTGACAATTTTTCGATATTTGTCGTCCGAAAGGCCGGACTTCAAAATGATACCCATCTCGTGAAAATCAGTCGCCTCTGTCTAAAATTTTAGGCATACATACATACATACATACATACATACATACATACATACATACATGGTGATGGTGATTGTCACTTCTTGACAGAAGAAGACCATCTTTCCCTTGCTTTATTGTTGATTACTCATTCATTTTCATGTATTTTTGAAATATCTTTTTTTTTTAAATTATATACACATATATACACTTATACAGACATACATATATATACACGTGGAGATGTGATCAAGATGCATCAATTCCTATTTTCTGTGGGAACGAAGGTGGCTCTTCAGACCATCCCTGCTCTTACACAGTCTGTTGCAAAGGTCACACTTAAGCTGAGATTGACGGATGCCAACTGGTGCTGCTCTACTGTGGACGCTCATATGACGCTTCAGGCCTCCACCCGATTTACAGACCACAGAGCAAATAGAACATTTGTGCCCCACAGTGTTTTACCCATCAAAGAAAGATTGACCTCCATGTAATCGCTTGTGGCTAGCTAGGCCAGCTTCGGATAAAGTCATTTTACCGCATAAATCACAGGTGTGGTTCTGCATGAAATACTCCGACAGACCTGATATATCTGACAGATTTTTCTTCCGGATATCACGCTTCATTTTTGCATGCTCATATTTTTTCTTCTCAAAACTATCACAGCCATGATAGACCAAGGAGCGCCATTTTTTACGATCATTGGAAGCACTTTCCCAACTGAACACGTCAATACCAAAAGCTTTAAGATTATCTTTGATGTTATCCTTAAAGCGTTTCCTCAGTTTATGTTGTGGATGCTTTCCTTGTATAATTTCACCATAGAACAGGCGCTTTGATAATCTATCGTCGTCCATCCTTGTCAGATGTCCAGCCCACCTCATTTGGTTGCGTATAATCAATTTCTCGATACAAGGTACGTCAGGCCGCATGAGAACATCCACATCAGGTATAAAAGTGCTCCACCTGATGCCCAGAATGTGTCCCAGGAATTTCTGGTACACTCTCTCCATGACTTTTATGTGTCTACCATAATTTGTCCAGGCGTCAGAAGCGTAAAGCAGGGATGGTAAAATACAAGATTGATAGACACTGATTTTTGTATGAATAGTTATACCCTTGTCAGACCATACTCGCTTCTCTAAGCCACCAAAAGCCTTAGTGGCACGCTGTATCCTATAGTTGACCTCAGCATCCAGGGTTCCATCTCTGGCGAGAGTACTACCCAAATACACAGATGTGTCAACCATGGCAAGTCTCTGGTTGTTGACAAAAATATTTCGTTCCACATACAAACCACCAGGTGGAGGTGTGAACGTGACCTTAGTCTTCTTAAGACTAATAGTAAGCCCAAAAGACGCACAGGCCCCCGAAAAAAGATCCATGATACCTTGCATATCTCTCTCACCATGGGCCACGAGATCGGCGTCATCTGCATAAAGCAGTTCACGAACCAGGTGCTGAAAGGTCCTTGTAGAAGCATGAAAACGACGAAGATCGAAGACCTTGCCTGTGGTTCTCAAACGCAAATAAACACATAGAGAACATTCCCTAAAGGCATACGATAACATAGTCGCAAAATAAATTGAAAAAAGTGTAGGTGCTAGGATATCACCCTGCTTCACACCATTGTCAACCGAGATGGGTTCCGATAGGCATCCGTTGAAGTTCAGGCGAACCTTCATATTAGTGTGGAGCTCCCTGAGTAATCGTAGAAATTGAGGTGGGCATCGCAACTTCCCCAGAATTATCCATAGGGAACTTCTGTTCACCGTGTCAAATGCCTTAGTTAAATCAACAAAAACCTGATAAAGCGGAACACGGTGTCCAGTACATTTCTCCTGCAACTGCCGAGCAGAGAAGATCATGTCCGTGGTTCCTCTGCCCGGACGAAAGCCACTTTGTCTTTCTGGAATGACGGATGGACAAATATACTTTAACAATCTATTGAGTAGAACTCTGGAAAATACTTTGTCAACTGCTTCCAACAAACTTATCCCACGATAACTTCCACAGTCGGTCCTGGGCCCCTTTCCCTTGTACAATGATATAAGAATTGCATCAACCCAATCCTGATGGACGGGAACACCGTTCCAGACATCAGTGATAAGATGAAGAATTTTATGAACAAGTTTATCACCTCCATGTAAGAGGACTTCCACAAGAATACCATCACGCCCTGGAGCCCTCCCAACGTTCACTTATTTGATTGAATCTCTAATTTCATTCTCAGATGGGAACACAGACATTTCATGGATAAGCTTCTGTTGTGATAAAAATTCATTGATGACGTCCTCATCAACATACATACATGCATATATACATACATTTAAACAGACAGGTGAGGTTTATATTATAGGTAATCGTTAATTAATAAACAGATAACAAAAAATTGTGTTTATTAAAAACTGTTTCCAGTAGAGTTTATGGGAAACTAGAATTTGTTTTGTAAAAAAATTCATATAGATTTGATTAAAAGTTAGATTGAAACGTATTACAAATTCCGCATTATATTAATATATTAGCAACGTTCCAAAAGTAATGACTCCTATTTTTTATTCCGCCTGAATTGATCATAGGAAATTTCCAAATTGCATTGTTATGATGGCATGTTTCATCTCTCTGTTGCAGATATTGACATTGTGAGACTCTAAGAAAGCAACCCCTGTCATGGACGTGCGTCAGAAGCAGAGATGAGTCATTGAATTGCTGCCAAAGATTCATTGAGAATTATGGTGCCTGTGTAGAAAAGTTATTTCTGGAGCACAAAAGATTGATCGTTTTAATGGTACTACTCCCATCTTGGTATGTCTTCAGCTTTTTTAGTTAACAAAATAGGAGGCTTTACATTTAAAACGACCTTCGTATTATATTTATTATATTGCCGATGAAATTGTATTTACGAATACAATTTAACTTGCAGAAATCAGAAAAAAATTATTTGCGAAATAATCCGCAAAGAACCAATATACAATATATATATATATATATATATATATATATATATATATATATATATATATATATATATATATATATATATATATATATATATTTGCGAATAATTTGCTCTTTCGCTGGTTTGAAAAGCAGACAAAACCAATCTCATCACTGTTCTGCAAGGTACAAATAAGATATCAATTATATCTACCCTTTATCAAAGTTAATGTTATGCGGTGGTTTATGGGTGTTATCCATAAATATGTAGAAATAAATGGAAGAAAACGATTTTACGTTGATCAATGATATAAAATGATTCATTAACAATTTGATTTTAGGAGAATTAATAGGAAATGAGGTTTTAAAGATTTGTATCTAAGTCAGTTTCCGTAAGTCTCCTTCATTGCATCAAATCAAAATACGTGGGCAGATAGCTCAGTGTGATGGTTTCATGCGATGATCAAATGCGAAACCCTCTGTGTAGTATAAATGCTATATATATATATATATATATATATATATATATATATATATATATATATATATATATATATATATATATATATATATATATAGGCAGCAAGTTATTATTCAAGCACATCTGATTGAACACGACAGAATTTGTTGGGTTTTTTTTCGATTTTTCTGGATATCTTTTCAATTTGCCGAGCGGTCTTTTTTATAACCAATAAGAAAAAAAAAAGAAATAACAAAACAAAACTATAATTATACCAAGCCTTAAAGAAAAGAAAAAGAATCGCCATAAACCTCATGTTATATATGCATATATTTTCGCAAACGTAAAAATATACTTGTGTGTTTGGAGTGATTTATAGATTTTAGTTTTACTAGTAGTTTAAAATCAATTAAATAGTTAGCATTTTATGACGTAGCAAAGAAAAATAAAATTTTAAACAAAAGCAAAACAACACAAAAACAATTTAAAAAATCGTTTTAGGTATCAGAAACTACGCACAAATTTTTCGATACCGATGGCGATTCTGATGTTTCAAACAGTTTCGATTTTTTTTTAAATATATATCTTTTAACGAGTCATAGAAACTTATATGCTTATACGCGTATATGATTATGTGTTTATATGCGTATTATTCAAACGCTATGGCGTTTGAATGTATGATTAAGTGGCTGTTTTAGTTATTTAGAACTGCTCTACAGCTTCACCGCTCACTTATTTTTCGACCAAATTTCAAACAATTATTACAGTTTATAGATCACCTCCCCAGCTATATTATATAAAAAAAAATTAAATTTTCGTTCAGTGAAACAAAAGTCATGATGAATTTTCTGGCGTTCAAAATCATAAAAATACGCAAGGAAGTGAGCGACGCTTTTTATGACTAGTTTCCATATAAACTACGTCGCTTCTGTCTCGAAAAGAGAAGTAACAAGTGAAATCGGGAGAATGAAAGCATGGAATGGAGATAATTGGGGTATTTTATTGAAAGCAGACGAGTGCCATACATTGTTATTACATATGTGTTTATGGGGGCAAAAAAAAAATAAGACTGAACTTAAACAAAGAACAAGTGAATTTACTCGAAGCCTGGAAAAATCATGGATTATAATAGAAAAATGCGAGCATGAAAAGCAATATGGTTAAGCTTAAACATAGAAAAGTAAAAGACTAGTTGTTAAAACTCGAAAAGAAAAGGGCAAGACATTCTAGTAAAAAATATAATAAATTCATAACTTAAAATATTGCAGCATTAAGAATTTTTTAATTCAATTTATAACATTATATAATCAATTCTTAATGCTGCAATATTTTAAGCTATAAATTTATTATATTGTTTACTAGAATAGGTTGTCCATTTCTTTTCCAGTTTTAACAACTAGTCCTTTACTTTTCCATCTATAAACTTAATCATATTTCTTTTCATGCTCACATTTTTCTATTGTAATAAAGGATGTTTCTAATAAAAGGAAAGAAAGTGGTGTCCCCTGGAAATGCAATGCAATATAAGCAGTTGCTCGAGATAGCTTGAATAATTCTTTTCCTATTCTTGTAGGCATGCCACACGTTAACCCGTCGGTTCTCATTAGGTCACGTTGAGATGTGTGAAACTATCGTTTACTGGGGAGAGTATCTTGATTTGTCCGTGTCGTGGAGGCGTCTCTGTAACAGTTGTTACCTCCTGGCCACAACAACCAGGGAATAAACAATAAAACAAAGACGATAAAAACGTCCCTTACTTCCAGGGCTTTGTCAAGGGATCGAATCTTTTATTATTTTTTTATTTTTTTTACACCGTGGACAGTTATCCTATTCGCTGTTTTCTTTGTAACAGATGTGCTCTGTGGATCTGCCAGGGAAGATTTACGGAGGTCGAATCCAGGGTCAAAAGGCACAAATATGATAAAGTCGTTTGTCGGGGAGGGGGGAGGTAACTTGGTTTTACTGTGTCGTGGGAGCATTTTTGGAACGGCTGTTACGTCATGGTCACGACAACCAGCTTCTCGGATGTTAGGCACTAAAAACGATAGGCACGTCCCTTTTAATTGAAGGAGTTGATACAACGTCGACTATATCTGCTGTGGGTTTTGTTGTCGGATCTTCTTAGCAATATTAGGCGTCATTAATGTCAGTATTTTCATGCACATTATTAGCAGTATTTTTATGGTCATTAATAGCAGTATTTTCATGGTCATTAATAGTAGTATTTTCATGGTCATTAATAGCAGTATTTTCATAGTCATTAATAGCAGTATTTTCATGGTCATTAATAGCAGTATTTTCATGGTCATTAATAGCAGTATTTTCATGGTCATTAATAGCAGGGGCCATCCCGCTGGAATTAGAACACGCGTATACACAAACAAGGCATCTTTATTTTTTCAAAGAAGCCTTTTCTTTAACCCGATACCCGTTCTCCATAAAATTCGAGAAGCTTATAATCTACGTCTACCGCGGACGGAGCCGAACTTCAGCGGCTAACGTCTGTCGACGATCACATTCGGATCCAAACAATTATCTCTTTCTTCGTGATGAAAAACACGAGAGAGATAGACAGACAGAAAGAGTGAAAGAGAAAAAGGAGAGAGCGAAAGTAAAAGAGGAAGATATATATATATATATCTATGGGTGCGCGGCGTTGACCGGCGTTGACCGGCGTTGACCGGGTGTTTGGAGGTGTATGCTGAGCAAAAAAAAAAAAAAAAAAAAAAGAAAAATGGTCAATTTTTTTAACTTTGACCCATATTATAACCCCTTACATTTATTGTTTTGGGCTCAAATCGCATTATTAAGTTAACCTATATCTAAAATTTCAAGTATTTACACCCCACAATTCTCGGAGGAGATTAATAGAGTTCTTAAAGGTCAAATCGTTGAACTTTGACCCATTAACAGCCAAATTCCTGGCCGAAAACCGATCACATAGATTTTCCCAAATCTTAGTAACCTGTATATCAAATTTCGAGTCTGTAGACTAAAAATTGACAGAATTATTCCGTAGGGAAATGTACACAGATACACAGACAGACACACAGACACTTTGACTTTTTTATATATACTAGCATTTCAGCCCGGCGTTGCCCGGGTGTTTGGATGTGTATGTTGAGCAAAAAAAAAAAAAAGTGGCAGTAGGAAGGCTGGCTCGAACCCGTACTGCAAAGGAGGAAATGAACGGGGTAAAACCTAACGTTTATGCTGTTACGACCACCCCTAAACAGGAAGCGACATTTTTAAAATTAAGGCTAGACAATCTAAAGGAGAGGATAACTTTAAAAATATCGCCGAAAAAAGTGACCCCCCTCCCCCTGTAGAAAAGTGCCTAGTTGAAGGGGAAGATATTAATGTTTTTAGCCAATTTTTCGATATTTGTTGTATGAAAAGTCGAAGTTCAAAACGATACTAGTCTTGGTAAAATCCGTCGCGTCTATTGAAAGTTTAAGGCAGACATGCAAACAGAGATACATACATACATTTATATATTGGTAACTAAAAATTTTCGACCCAAACTGATGAAAAACTTGTCCTATCTCCGAATACCCTTTATGTAAAATTTCAAATATTTAGACCAGAAATTGTCTGAGTAATTTGGTAGAGACCGCAGAGGTCAATTTTTTTTTCACTTTGACCCCTACTATGACCCCTTTAAATTTATTGTTTGAGGCTCAAATCAAGTTATTAAGTTAGATCCATGTCTAAGGAACCTATATCTAAAGTTTCAAGTGCGTAGACCCAAAATTGTCGGAGGAGTTTGGTAGAGTTCTCAAAGGTCAAATCGTTGAACTTTGACCCCTTAATCGCCAAATTTCTGTCCGAAAACCGATCACATCGATTTTCCTAAATCTCAGTACCCTGTATATCAAATTTCGAGTCAGTAGAGTAAAAATTGACAGAGTTATTTCGTAGGGCAATGTACACAGACACGCAGATACACAGACACATACATACACAGATACACAGACATGTTCACTTATATATATGCACTAGCATTTCGGCCCGGCTTTGCCCAGGTATTTGGAGGTGTATGCTGAGCAAAAAACAAGAAAACAAAAAAACGGGTCAATTTTTTAAACTTTGACCCCTATTATGATCCCTTTAAAAGTTATTGTTTTGGGCTCAGATCAAGTTATTAAGTTAGATCCATGTCCACGGAACCTATATCTAAAATTTCACGTGTGTAGACCCAAAATTGTCGGAGGAGTTTGATAGAGTTCTCAAAGGTCAAATCGTTGAACTTCGACCCATTAACAGTCAAATTTATGGTCGAAAACCGATAATATTTATTTTCTGAAATCTCAGTAATCTGTATTTCAAATTTCGAGTCTGTAGACTAAAAATTTCAAGAGTTATTGCACAGGGAAATGTACACAGACACACAGACACATAGACACGTTCACTTTTATATATATATATATATATATATATATATATATATATATATATAGATAGATAGATAGATAGATAGATAGATAGATAGATATAGATAGATAGATAGATAGATAGATAGATAGAAAAACAAAAATATATACGTATAGATAAATATATATGGAAACAATTGTGTTTACTGCACACTTTTTACGCAAATATTATGCAAGTATAAATCATGTAGAATATCTGTATGAATATAATTACACGTAATAGTTAACTAAAGATGATCATTCCATAAGAAAACCGAAAAAAAAACTAATAGGGAATTAATTAAATTGAATGTTTAAAAAAATGAATGTTTAAAAGAATATGAAAATTAGCTAGATCTTTTACTAGTGAATGCAATTCTACGACCCATATATATAACAACATTGTATTTTCTTTTTAAATAAATAGAAAAGAGGGTTTTTAATATGAATATCAATACACAAAGAGAAACGAATTTATAGGAGTATAGAAGAAAAAGATAGATAAAAGTGAATGTGTATGTCTCTCTGTGTAAAATTTCCAACACAATAACTCTGTCAATTTTCAGTCTACACACTCGAAATTTGATATACAGGGTACTGAAGTTTGGGGAAATCTTTGTAATCCGTTTTCCGCCAGAAATTTGTCTGTTAAGGGGTCAAAATTCCACTATTTGACCTTTTTTTTACATGGGGGTCACCACTTATCAAGGCCCGAAAGCCACTCAGGGATAAGGGTTATTGCGTGTACAGTAATCAATGAGATAGTATTGTAGTAATCATTAGTATTGGGGGTTTTGATAGAGTGTCTTACTTAAGGGGGCGGTTTGTCAGGAGTTTGTTTATGTTGGACTTTAAGACGTCCAAGTTGTAGTGAGGTGGGAAACAGGCAAGCGGCAGAGAGTTCCACTGGCGTGCAGTTCTAAGAAAGAAGCTTGGCTCAGGGAATCTACGTTTGGATTTAGGCACAGATAAAGAGTAGGGAAAATTATTGACAGTACTTTCAGCCAGACAGGTGTTTCTCGTGAAAGATTGGTGAGGGGGGACGAGGGATTGGAGCTCAGACGAGCACCTGCCATGGAAATAACGGTAAAACAAAGACAGGCTTGCAACGTCTCTTCTGTGGGAGAGAGGTTGCAGGGAAGAGAAAAGGGAATCTCTCACTAAACCACGAAGTCTATCTTGTACTCTGTCAAGGCAGGATAGGCTGTTTTAGCAGCTCCTGCCCAGATGTGGCAGCAGTACTCCATCCTTGGATGTACTTGGCTTTTATACAGATAGAGAATTGCATTAGTAGTGAGATATCTTCTGGAGCGGTAGAAGGATCCTACCATTTTCCCAGCGACCCTGGCAACAGATTAGATGTACGTGTTCCATTTGAGAACTCTACTAAACTCCTCCGCTAATTTGGGGGTATAAACAATTTAAATTTTAGATATAGGTTTCTTGGACATGGATTTATCTTAATAAATGGGCAGAGCTACGTGAATTACGTCGTGTTAAATAATTAAAGCCACGTTTTTTATTTTTTATTTTTTATTTTATTTTATTTATTTATTTATTTGTGGAAAGGCTATACATTTATCTTAATAACTTGATTTGAGCCCAAAACAATAAATTTTAAGGGGTCATAATAGGGGTCAAAGTTAAAAAAATTGATCGCTTTTCTTCTTTTTTTTTTTTTTTTTTGCTCAACATACACCTCCAAACACCCGGGCAACGCCGGGCTGAAATGCTAGTATATATATATATATATATATATATATATATATATATATATATATATATATATATATATATAGAAGTGAAATCGTTTGTGTCTGTCTGTGTGTACATTTTCCTACCAAACTACTCTGTCAATTTTCAGTCTACAGAGATTATTGAGATTTGGAAAAATCTTTTTAATCGATTTTCACCCAGAAATTTGTCTGCCAAGGGGTCAAAGTTCAACGATTTGTCATTTGAAAACTCTACCAAACTCCTCCGCTAATTCTGACATTTTAAATGTAGGTTACCTGTACGTGAGTCAAACTGTTTAATATATATATATATATAACTGTAGCGTCTTTAAATCAAAATACGCTAACGGAAACAATTTACTGCACGAGCGTCGCCCTTTTAAAATTCATCATTCAATAAAATAAAAAGCTATAGCAAACATCTAAATGACTACTTTAAACACAGTTCCTGATTTCAAAAAAAGAAAAACTAAAAGGTAACTATCTCTATATATTTTTAAATCAAATTTATTATGTAAATTCAAAAAATATATATTTTTTCTACTCATTTCTATCTCTAACCTATATTAATTTTCTTATAAATTTTAAATCCAAACCTTTTATTTCAATTTTTCAGATTCATCTGCCTTACTTTTAATGCTAGGTTTATTTTTGGTGTCTTTTAAATTCAATAAAAATCCTCCTTAATTTGCTGATGAGGAGACCGTGCTTACCAAAAAAACTATATATAATTGTTCTACATAACCTCATGTATACCACAAATAAAAAGCACGGATTTCCGAAACGATCGTACAGATAATTGACTTTGTTGTTGTTCCTTCTTATGAAACTGATTTTTAATTTAATTAAAATTTGATTTTTAAATTTAAAAAATTTTTTTAAATTTTTAAATTATAAATCACATTACTTAATATATATATATATATATATATATATATATATATATATATATATATATATATATATATATATATGGACATAAAGTTATGAACAGTGCATAGGGCCTGAGCAAAGCCGGGCTGAACTGATAGTGTATACTGAAATATAGTCATTATTTAACAAGTCCTGGTCTCACCACAGTAAACATGGCCTTTTAACTTTTGTACCTCGATTGTTTCAACAATCTATTTTAGCAGCCGTAAAGTTTTGTCAATATGAGTCGAGTTGATGTGTACTGAGATTTCGAGATGAAAATAGCATTGACTAAATTTTACAAGCCTCCCCCCGAGTACGAGGCAAGTCTAGTATAAATCCCTACAATATGTAAAGCTGGGGCTCCCTCAAGAGGACATTCTCTTTATCACTGTGCCACGGCCGTATGTAGGGGGACATCGGCACCCTCCTACAAGAACTACAAAAACAAAAAGGAAAAAACTGTCGCTCCTGACCGGGATATACATGCGCCTGGCGATCACTTGTGACACTTATTATTTCGGACGATGCCGATTCCACTCGATTGATTACCGCAATAATAATAATATAAATATCACCAGTAATGTAAACGTTTTACCTGGGACGATGTTATCTACTTGTTTAGTCAAAGGACCCGAACCTTGGGATAACGCTCAAGCACGTTAGTTTTTTATTTTTTATTTTTTATTTTATTTTTTATTCAATTTTTCCACCAAACAAGGCACAGTGCCACTTTGAAGTAGGGGGCTACTATCGAGGACATAAGTTGCAGGGATATTATGAAGGGAGATGGGCAGCAACATACCTGTTCACATTACACTTGAACTTCTGCATGTCAGTACAGTTGGGAAAGCAGAATCCCGGAAGGGAGTTCCCAAGTCTAGCAGTTCTAGAGAAGAAACTATTGGAATAGAAGGCTTTCTTACACCTAGGGATCTCCACTGTGTAGGAGTGGGATTTAGCTGCTTGTCGAGTTTGTCGAGTGTATTTACGTCGAGGGAGTACAAGTGCTTGTAGTTCATCAGAGCATTCACCATTAAAGTATTTGTAGAACAGGCAGAGGGATGCAACATTTCATCAATTGGACAGAGGCTGAAGCTTAGATGACAGTTCAGGACCTATCAGGTTGGCGACTCTCTTTTGAACACTGTCCAGATGCACTAGCCCAAATGTGACAGCAATACTCCACACATGGGCGAATGGTAGTCTTATAGAGGTACAGGAAACTTTTACGCGTAAGTAGCTTTCTAGTACGGTAGAGAGAGTCCACCTTCTTTGCAGCAGCCTTGGCAATGCTCTCAATGTATCTGTTCCAATTCATGTTCGCTGTGAACGTTGGGCCGAGGAGTTTAAAAGAAGTACTTTCAGGTAATGTGTTTTTGGCCATTGCTATTTGGGGTAGAGAAGGTTTCTTGTAATTATTGAAGAACACAAGCTTAGTCTTGGCAGCATTGAATGTGACCATCCATTTATGTCCTCATTCCTCTGCGATTGGAAGTTTTCCTCTAGTGTTTCTGCCATTTACTTGGATATGAGTTCATTAGTTTTCCCCTTGTTTTTATCTGCAGGTGTAAAATATTGCGTCTGCTGCATTGCTACTTGGTGAATGGAATAGTTTCTGGTGGGGCCTCTTGAGTCCAAATAAGTAGTAAATGCTACGTCTTTTCTTTCGTCAATGTTTTGCAAAAACAATCATTTTTTTATTCATTCTCTACGTTCTGCTGGGCTCGTCCATAAATCTTCCAATCCCAACATAATACAATAAAACAAAGCGTAAACCCAGAACTCCACTTTCTAACGGAGATCATTATTTCCAGGTCTCCTTTATCAACATTAGTGGTTTGCGTTCCAACAACAGAGGTTCAAATCAAATTTGCAAGAGACCAAGCCCGACCTGTCATTTCTATGCGAAACTGGTATAGGATTTATCAGTTTCTACTGATGACGTCAGGATTTTAGGATACTCAAATATGGCGTTTAAACGCGACCCCGAGGATTGCACTTGCCATGGAATTTGTTCCTAGATTAGGAACAGTTCCCGATGTGGAAGGGGCACTTCCTATGAAGACCCTGATTTGTATTATATGTGTTTCTGTGTTGCAGTTACACTCAGCACTGTTTACATCTTTGCTCTATATGACCCCTTCGACGACGGGGTTGGTTTCACTGAGAAAATCTCTGAGAAAATGACGAAGATCCTGTGTGCTCACCTCTTTGAAAGTATTATTATTTATGGTGACTTTAATAAGGTTCAATGGTTAGTTCAACCAAACGCACATAGGCACACACATACATAAACTCATGCACACATATATATACACGCACATATATACAAACATGTATATACACACACATATATACACACATACATGTATATACACACACATATATATACATACACACATATACATACCGTATATTTCGGCGTATAAGGCGACCGTCAGATAAGACGAGGTACAAAATTGAAGCAAATTTTAACGAATTTATCGTATATCGTTGTATAAGACGATTGCTAAATCACGAAACCATGTTTGTTTAGCCTAGGCTAGACGTTTTCATCCGGTATCTTATGAAATATTCATTTTTAAAGATGATTTTTTAACTTTAAGAGTCGTCTTACACCCCGAAATATACGTAAATAAACACACATATATGCACATATATATATATATACACACAGATATATATACATACACATATTTATATAAACACACACACACACACGTATATATATATATATATATATATATATATATATATATATATATATATATATATATATAAATATATAATGCATTGCCATTTGGTGTCGATGATGGCATTTTGTGGTCTTTAATATCTCTCGATGGTCATGTCCTGCCATTTCTCTTTAATGTTTTACTAATGTGTTGTTATATTGTACGTCCAACCTTTCAATCAAACTGTCAGGTCTATTTAATTATGCAATGATTTTTCCTTCAAAATCCGAGCCGGATATGCACTGCACACAGTCATTCGAGACCATTTACTTAATTGCATTAGATTGCCTACATTTGCCCATGTGCAGAGCTGCGTGAATTACGTCCTTTTAAATAATTAAAGCCACGTTTTTTTATTTTTTATTTTTTATTTTATTTTATTTATTTATTTATTTGTGGGAAGGCTATTCACTTCGGCGGTCATCTCTGGCAGAATTCGTTACTTTTGCTCAGCTGACGAGAACTGGACGAGAAAATACAGGTTTTTGCGTGCTGTCCCTAAATTGAAACAGCAAGTGCTGCCTATCTATCTATCTATCTATCTATCTATCTATATATATATATATATATATATATATATATATATATATATATATATATATATATATATCTGTGTGTGTGTGTGTGTCTAGCTAGCTAGCTATTTGTATATTTGTCTATCCATCTATTAATTCATATCTCTCTCTTCACACATGTATATATATGCATGTGTAGATATATGTATATATATATGTGTGTGTGTGTGTGTGTGTGTGTGTGTGTGTGTGTGTGTGTGTACAAGTAACCTTGTCTATCTGTCTGAGGAATGATCTCTACCAAACTCTTCTGTCACTTTTAGTCTACAGACTTGAAACTTGATATATAGCGTATTCGGACATGTGAAACAGATTCGCTTTGTTCTTTAACCAGTACATTAGTTACTAATGAGTCAAAATCGAAACAACGGGACTAGTAAGGCGTAAGTCGATTTAAAGTGCTTTTCTATACATGCGTAAATAAATATTTATACCTTTTAAAAAAGTTTTCATATGCGTGAAAACATAGTACAGATAACAACGAATAGGTTGAAGAACTATATTCTTTGCTTTCAGTTCTAGCCGATGTCACCCAAGTCATATTTTTTAAAACTTATCAAATCACTTGGGTACAATATAATAATCGACAGAGATTTGGCTCTATATTAATTAAAATATATTTAAGCGTATTTTACGATCAGGCTACACCAGGGATGCGCTGCTACATATTGGGTACAATATAATAATCAATAATAATCTATATATTAATACGGTAGCGTGTGTGTTATTTTCTGTGTCACGCTTACATCCCGGTCGTTTAATTGTTATGTATTTCCATTTCTTGTAATAAATAATTTTACCAAGAATTATTTATAAGTTTTGGTTTCGGTTTCGATTATAGCTGATGGTACTCAAGTCATTTAATTTTTTTATAAATAATTTTACCAAGAATTCCTCATAAGTTTTGGTTTCGGTTTCGATTATAGCTGAAGAAACTAAACTAAAGTTATATATATATTCGGTTTCGATTCAAGCTAATGCACCCAAGTCATATGGATACATTTTTATTTTTTGAAATCGCAACTTTGTAATATTTAAAAACATTAAGAACATTAACTCTGTAATAATATATACGAAATCTGCAAGAATTAAAATATCATATTTAAGCGTACTTTACGACCGGGCTACGACGGGCGTCCCTGTTAGCTTGGATAAATACATTTGCAGTTTTAACAAAAAAGCTACAATAGTATCTAAGCGTCTCCATTTACACTGAACATCTACAGAATGCCAACATGCAATATCACATATGAATGAGTCCCCTGTAGAATTTCCACAGGTCCTGCTAGTCTATATATTAATACCATAATCCCTT
Source organism: Euprymna scolopes (assembly GCF_053919585.1). Lineage (NCBI taxonomy): Eukaryota > Metazoa > Mollusca > Cephalopoda > Sepiida > Sepiolidae > Euprymna > Euprymna scolopes. Next base: position 102,609,903 of record NC_136504.1, on the reverse strand, counting down.
TAACGTACACACGTGTGTCACGATATTCGTTTGGGAGATCCTATTTAATTAAAGGAGGATGGAAGTTGTTAACCTACTACGAACATAAATTAGTATATAGATACGCAAATTTAATGTTCGTCGTATGTTATCACCTTCTATCCCCTTTTTAATAAATAGGACCTCCCGATCGCCGAAAACGCAATAAAAAATAAAATAAAATAAATAAACGATGTTGCTTTTGGGCCGTACGTGAAACTAAAATATACCATCTTAGCCTTCTAGGCTAGGATCCAAGAGTAGTATCTGTTCTGTTTAAATATGGTATCATGATATTGTGGGGTTTCCATTCGCACCAGGCATCCATGCGTGGGAAATATATCGCATACTCCTATAACGATATTGGAGACAAACCGTAATAACCAAATATATATTGTGACACTACATTAACCAGATCACTTAGATAAATACTTTTACAGTTTTAACAAAATATCTCCAATAATATTGGGAAGTCTTCATTCGCGCTGAACATCCACAGATTACCCAGTAGCAATATATTACATATGAAAGATGCCGTTGTGGAGTTTCCATAGGTCACACTAATAATAGCAAATACGAAATCTGCATGAATTAAGATATCATATTTAAGCGTATTTTACGACAGGGCAACGTCGAGCGGCTTGCTATATATATATATATATATATATATATATATATATATATATATATATATATATATATAACTACTTCATTTATTCACATAAATTTAATATACGAAAGTATATATTTATGCGTAAACTTTAAGTATTTACTTCAAAAGTGCTCAATACGTAGGTAGAGCTAGTTAGTAATTTATAAAATATATATGGCGATTAAGTTACACTGAATATTCTGCGTTTTATCCAACTATAGGATTCGTCAGGCTTATGCGCGAATTCTGTGGTTGCTTCTTGTTTTTATATATGTTGAGGATTTCTAGTTGGCCAATCAGCTTTCTAGTATCCACCGCGCCCCTTCCTATCAGCCAATGGGCATGCATTTTATCAAACAAAGGATCTGTTTTAGAACTAGGTTAGTGGTTTTAGGTAGACGTTCTCCTTTTTTTATATACACATAAATATACCTATGTGTACACACATACATGCACATATATATACATATATATATATATATATATATACATATGTGTGTCATCGTTTATGTATATTCATGTTTATTTAATTTATTTATTTGTTTGTTTTCTATTGTTATTGTTAGTTTTAAAGCTATTTTGTATCGCTATCCTAGAGTAAGTTTTATTTTGTGAACACAGTTGTTTGCTATTTCCCGCCTACAGTTTAATAGATTTTGAGGTTCTTTAAAGTACAGGATAGAAAATTTTTCATGGAGGCATCATTTATATGGGTCGTCTAAATGTCTGCATGTGGTAGCTTGTCTCATTATTTTCCATTCGACTACCGGCGAATGTCTGCTTTCTTTGAGTTCCCAGTATTTATTCGCTAGTGTTGTTTTTATACGGTGTTTTTTTTATTTTTGAATGTGCTTTTGTGGTCATAGTATCGGGTTTTGAAATCTAAGGAAGTCATGCCTATGTAATATTTCTTGCTATTCGGGTTTTCTTTCGCAAATATTGTTGCTTGATAAACTACGCTTTTTGTTAGACATTTATTTTGGACTGGGCAAAGTGTGCGGTGTCTACAATTGCATTTATCTTGTTCGTTATTAGTATTTTTATTTATGGTATGGTTGTTCTTGTCCGGAGTTGGTTTGTTATTATTATTATTATGATTATTATTATTATTATTATTATTATTATTATTATTATTATTATTATTATTATTATTATTTCTGCTAGTGTTGGTTTTATTTCTGTCATGGTGTCTACTTTTTTATTGTTTATTTTGTTGTTGTTTACATTGTTTTCATTTAGTATTTTATTATTATGTGCCTTAATTATCATCTCTAAATTTTCGCAACAACTGTAAGATAACTTCAAGGTATTTTTATTGAAGATTTTGTGTAAGGGGTTGGTTGCGGGAAAGTGTTTTTCAATAAGATCTAGAAATTTCTTGCCAAGTTTTGTTTTTAACATTTGATTGTATGGGGCCGTATACCAAATTATAGTTCCTTTTCTTCTATTTTTAATTTTATTATAGTTGTTAGTGTTTTGTTGCTTATATTTGATATCGATATTTTTGTATCCACTATTTTTTAGGGCTGTTTCGTAAATATTGGATGACCTGTTAAATGCATTTCCATCGCTTGCTTGAGTTATTACTGAATCTACTTACGATCGAGTTAGAAATATGTTTTATAATTGATGGTGGGTGGTTGGACTTAGGGTTTACGTAAATTGGTTAGCGTTATCTTTTAAGTATGGTTCATATGTGTTTTTATCTAAGTTTAACGTGACGTCCAGGAAGTTTGTTATTTTTATGTTAGCTGATACGTCCGCTTTTAGGACTAATTTTTTCATTTCTTTGTGTATGATTTTCTTAAAGTTTTCTCCCTTGACTTTGTTGGAGTTTTTTATTATAACTAGTTCTAAAACAGATCCTTTGTTTGATAAAATGCATGCCCATTGGCTGATAGGAAGGGGCGCGGTGGATACTAGAAAACTGATTGGCCAACTAGAAATCCTCAACATATATAAAAACAAGAAGCAACCACAGAATTCGCGCATAAGCCTGACGAATCCTATAGTTGGATGAAACACAGAATATTCAGTGTAACTTAATCGCCATATATATTTTATAAATTACTATATATATATATATATATATATATATATATATATATATATATATATATATGGAACGATTCCAACATTTTTTCCGATTCCGATACAATTACCGATTCCGTACTAAATTCCCGATTCTTTATAAATTTTTAAATATGTAACTAAAAAGGTTTGTTTTTTTTTTGCTTTTTAAATTTTTTTCCTGGTGATTTTAAAAGCACGTGTAAAATGTGCATATATTTTCTTCAGCGTAAAAACGAACGCGTAGATTTTAGTTTTAAGCGTTGTTTAAAATTAATAAATATTTATTATTTTATTATGACTATCAGACGTGAAAGATTTTGTTTTAAACAAAATCAAATAACGAAAAAAAAAGATAATTTAAGGAATCGTTTCTGTCATCGGAAAATAAGCACAAGTTTTTTTCCGATTCCGATGCCCCCCCCCCCAAGTTTTTTCCGATTCCCGGTTCCAACATTAATATATATATATATATATATATATATATATATATATATATATACATATATATATATGCCTGTGCCTGATGAATGCTAGCGTGGATAAAACGCGGAATATTCTGTGTAGCTTAATTGCTATATATATTTTAAGCCTGGTGAATCCTAGCGTGGATGAAACGTGGAATATTCTGTATAGCTTAACGGCCATGTATATTTTATAACTTACTACCTCGCTCTACCTACGTATTGAGCACTGTTGAAGTAAATACGTAAAGTTTACGCATAAATTTATACTTTCGTATATTAATTTATGTGATTAAATGAAGTAGTCATATCTATCTATCTATCTATCTATCTATATATATATATGTATATATATATGTATATATATATATATTTATATTATTGATTCTACATATTTTTACTTATGATATTGTGTATATTTTAGTTTTCACTTTTAATTCTCATTTTCGCTCCTTCGCAATTTCTTCAACACCTTCCAGTTTGTTGGCTTTCTAGGCTCTTGTGGGCATTCTCTCACACTTTCTGAACATTCTAATACCGATTGCTCGCTAGATTATCTTGTCGGGGTGACATCAATCTTTCAAGTATATAAATTCATACTGGTGAGACGTCGGCTTGAGTTTAAGCTGGTTTGATACCTTGTCCCTTGTTCGATATGATGTAGGTTCTTTCCACTGTCGGATCTGTGCTGCGGGTTGCTTGATCTGTGTAAGTTAATAGACATTCTTGTGTGTGTGGCGTGTTTGCTCAGTTGGTAGAGTGCAAGAGGCTCGGATTTCAAATCCCGAGTCCGGACTGATGAGCCCAAATGAGGGCGAAAATCGAGTCTTGCACTTCCGGTTGGTTGGCTTTTTTGGCTCTTGTGGGCTGCGACGTCGGTTCGGCTGTGGAAATAATTATACATTCTCTCACACTTTCTGCGACGTTGGTTCGGCTGTGGAAATGATTATATATTCTCTCACACTTTATGAGCATTCTAATATATATATATATATATATATATATATATATATATATATATATATATATATATATATATATAGTGAGAGAAAAAGAGACGAAGAAAGAAAGAAAGAGATAGACAGGAATGAAAGCAGAGATTGAGTGCGAGAGAAATTAAGATTGCTAGAGAGAGAAACACAGAGAGAGAGAGAGAGAGAGAGAGAGGAAAGTAGAGAGAGAGACTGAGAGAATATTGAGAGAGATAGAAAGGTGAAGAAACGTGAAAAAATATATTAAATAAATAAGATAGATGGATATACCCCCGATCAAAAATGTAAGACCACTTGAACATCTTTAGAAAGAAACCTTTTATAAGGATAGATTTGAACTTCTCCCGCTGTAAATTTCTTAATTCTGTAGCTTTTTCTCTCCCATAACTTTTTAGGTAGGAGTATTGGTACTTACGGTTCTTGGCCTAGGGTCAAAGTATAGTATCTGTACTGATGATGCACTGCACTTTTTTGGTCTCAGTTAATGGCGGAGAAATCGTTCATGACTGATAAATTATTTTTATTTTTGTTACTTACCAGTGTTCCCCTTTTTGGGGGATCTGGGTTTCCCCCACATTAAAAACCGACCTTGTGTCTCACTCTGCCCTCGCGGGGAGGCAAGTAAACAAAAAAGATTGTTTCTTTTTACAGCTGTTCAAGTGGTCTTAAATTTTTGATCAGGATCGTATAGATGAACAAGAAAAAAGAAAGTGGGGACACAGAGAGATAAAAAGAGAGAGGGGGAATGAGAGATTCTTAACTTACACTACACACCCACCCCTAGCAATCTTGTAAAATAGTAATCTTTAATATCTTTGATATAAATTGATTTTCAAGCCGTAACACTCTTATAGCCAGAACCACTATCAACAATTTCCCACACTGTTTATCTGTGCCTACACCTAAACGTAGATTCCATGAACAGGGCTTCTTTCTTAGAACTGCTCGCCTGTGGAACTCTATTCCGTTTGCCTGCTTTCCAGCTGACTACAATCTGATTGTCTTCAAGTCCAACGTAAACAAGTTCTTATTGAACCACCCCCCTCAGTAATCCAAGTTACAAAATTCCCACTAATGTTTACTACGCTAAAATCACAATGACTAATGTATACCCATTAATGCTTATCCTCGAGTGGCCTCTGGGCCTTGGTAGTGGAGACCTCCATGTAAAAAAAGGGTTAAATTCAAAAATGTTTTCTCTCTCTTACTGAAAAGATACCACAGGTTTATTAATCAAGAAGGAAAATTCACATGAAAAACCAGAGAGAAAGACACCGTTGTTTTAACGTAACAGGTTACTTCTGTGTGCCGTTACATAACTGATACCCCTATATCAGCTAGCGATTACACCAGCTAGTATTAATCTTAAGAAGGATCGAACTAAGTAGAATTCAAACTGACACGATTTTTTTCGAGGGAAAGAAAGGGAAAGAAAGAGGTAGAAAGAGAGAGAGAGAGAGAGAGAGAGAGAGAGAGAGAAGGCGAGAGAAAGACACACGTCTAAACCTATTCTCCATCCAAGCCATTTCAACCAGAAATCAAATGTCCGGGCCCCCTTTCACTTGCTCTCAACTGGTCAGCCCGTCTCCACTCAACAATCGTGAAATCGACCCTCAAGATAATGGCTAGTCTTATCAATGAGCATCAAAGCTCAAATCTCTAATAAATTTAAAAGAAGGTTCTCTGTGGCAATAAGCATATTTTTGTACTATATATATATCTATAATATAAAGCTGAACGTATGTGTATGTGTCTGGTCACGAATAGGCTCCTATATGGTTGACTATTATAGAAAACTGATCACATATAATGATAGAAGATGTATCGAGACACAGGAATGGGTATGTTTGATCTGGCATAATGATTATTCATCAAAATTGTTGGGTCTACGTACGCGTCTGGTCCACAAAGTATAGAAAAAAAAACGTTTACAAGTGTTTTTGATATAGATGTACATAATAATACTTTGATAAGTATGTTTTAACTTAAATAGGGATGGTATAATAAAATTGTGGGTAGTCTTTAATTCGCGGAGTTTCGAAGAAATACTTTCCTTCTCATCAGAGGGTAGGATTTAGCAAATGTATGTAATGAAACTACAAGTAAGTCATAGATCTTACTTGGTAACAAATTGTGAAGCAGAGGGAATATGGTGAAGAAAAAGGTGATTTAACGTGAATGGATAGTCTTGTGAAGGGTAAAATATCCAATAACGGTAAAATCCAAAAAAGTTGATTAAATTTCCATTTCCACAAGTAAAATCCAAGGGGATCGCGTTATTGGAAGATGGTCCAAAATAATCCAAAAGGCAGAAATCCGTTGAATAATTCATAAATGGGTACAAGGAAAAAGGGAATGAGTTCAAATAATATTATTAAAAGAAAGATAAGTTGTGCATAGAAAAAAGAAATGTAGAGATTTTAAACACGACTGTCAAGGATGGGATGATTTAAGAAAAACGAGTGAAGAAGAAAGAAAAAAGTTAAATAGTGATTGAGTTAATTTTAGAATAGAAAAGGCAGTTCTAAAATGACCCAGACAGGAAGACGTTCAAATGGCGCCACATTTAAGGCAAATAAAGGAGTCAATTGAAATGTTATTAGTTAAGAATTAAATTATCAGCAGGAGTCATTCAAGAAAGCAAATGAATTGCGAAGAATGATAAGTTAAATACATACACATGTATATACATACCCAAAGTCATATATACATACATATATAGGAATACATACAATTACACATATACCTACATATATATATATACACACAACAGACACACACACATATATAAACACAGACACACACACGCACACACGCACACACACACACACACACATATATATATATACATATAAGTAAATAGATGAGTAAATAAATAAATAAAGAGTTAAAGGAGAAAAGAAAAAATAGAAAAAAAATTCATATATATATATATATATATATATATATATATATATATATATATATATATTGAGGGAATTAGACCTAGAGTCTAAAGAGCATAATTTATTTTTATTTTAATGTATAAGTAAATGCATTAATACTATTAAAACAGTGCTCGTTGTAATGTAGATATATAATAAGCTCGATAGGCATAGATATCCTAGAGCTATTTTAATATTGAGTAAAATGATTCATAATTTTGAATTGAAAATCAGTTTTAAAAGGAAAGATAAACAAAATCCATAGTTTGTACGATCGTTTCGGAAACTATGTTTTATTGAAATAGACAATATGTCTTAAACAATAATTTGATAAAAATTTTTTTTAATATTTAAACAAAGTCCCCACCGCAGCAAAAATATGGGGGGGGGAGGGTTAAAGACACCAAAATAAACTAGCATTTTTGTATTAAGGCAGATTTTCCTGGAAATATTTTAAAAAATAATAAAGAAAAAGAGGTTACTAATCTTCATGTTGATAAATAAAATAAAAATAAAAAAGCTTATATTTTTCCAGCTTATTTTATTTTTATTTTATTTTATTTTATTTTTTTTTTCTACACGGTGATCACCACATATCAAGGCCCGGAAGCCACTCAGGGATAAGGGTTATTGCAAGTACAGTACGTTAGTGTTGAGATTTGATGAAGTGTTTACCTAAAGAGGCGGTTCATTAGGAATTTGTTAACGTTGGACATGAAGACATCCAAGTTGTAGTCAGGTGGGAAGCATTTATGAACATCAAGATTACTAACCTCTTTATTATAATATATATATATATGTATATATATCTGAAATTATATATATATAAAGTTATATATATATAAGTATATATATATAACTTTAGATATATATACATATATATATATATTTTTATATACATAATATATATATAAGTTTTATATATATATATATATGAGTCATATATATATATAAGTTTATAAGTAAGGTTATATATATGAGGCTATATATATATAAGTAAGGTTATATATATATATAAGTAAGGTTATATACAAGGTTATATATATAAGGTTATATATATATAACCTTATATACATAACCTTATATATATATATATATATATATATATATATATATATATATATTGTGTACAGAAAGTTGTTAGTTGAGACAGGTCATTGGTACCGTCGGTTTCAAGCCCGATAATAAGGCCCGTTTAAGGTATCCTTATCAAGCTCTCTTCAGCCAATATTCGTCTCTTTTTTTTTTTTTTTTTTTCTCGATATCCAGTTGTGTAAACTTACATTTGTGTGGTTCAGTTATGTTTTTAAACCAGTCCAGTACCGCGCTAGTATCTGCCCACAAATTAAGATTTGATTTTCTTTTTATCTCTTTTACTATTTCTCTAATTATAGACTTGCTAGCTAGACCGATTTCGCTTTTAGCCGGGTTTATTAACCTGCAGGTTGGCTTATTATTAAAATTTTCCTTGTGGTCTTTTAAAGTTATAAACACATTTTTCTTCTTTTTTTTTTTCTTTTTTTTCTTTGCTAACCTATTTACTCTGTATTCTATACCTAATTTTCTAGCAACTTCTGTAGCCTCTTGGTTAATAGATTTATAAGTATCTTTTCTTGCTACTTGGTATTTTTCTGTAATTGAGTTTAGTACAACCACACCTCTCCTGAGTCGACATTGTTGAATACCAGTGGCAAGTTGAGGATCAGGACGACTGAAAACAATGCCAAGATAAGCGGAAAGCACATCCAGCGCCTAGAATTCCAACATAGTCACCCATTTTGTACAAGCGAGACTCAACGTTGCTTAACTTCGGTGATCTGACGAGAACCAGTGCGTCAACGTGATTATGCCGTGTTTGTTTTCTGAGCATTTTGCAAAAAAAGGCCAAAGACCCTAATGTTTTGATGTGAAGTTTTGAATATAATAAACTAGTTATGACCAAAGTTTCATTTCATTCGGACAAAATACTACGAAGCGGGGCCTAATTAGAGTGGGGGCCCGTTTTTTTGGGTCACCCTGTATATATATATATATATATATATATATATATATATATATATATATATATATATATATATATATATATATATTAAAAAACTGATTAGATATAATGATAGATGTATCGAGGATCAGCAATGGGTATGTTTGATCTGGCAGAACGGTGGTTCATAAAAATTGTGGGGTCTGCGTTCGCGCCTGGCCCCCAAAGTATCGAAATAAAAAAATGAAAAAAAAAAACGTTTACAAGGGTTTTTGATATAGATGTACATAAGAATACTTTGATAAGTATGTTTCAACTTAAATAGGGATGGTATAATAAAATTGTGGGGTCTGCGTTCGCGCTTGTACTCCATGGAAATATGGCACAAACTTTAACAAAGACTTTTCATATCTATTTGCGTAAGTTTACTTTGATAATTATATTTCAGTTTGAAGAAATATGATATAATAAAATTATTGGGTGTTCGTTCGCACCTGACCTCCACAGAATGTAAATATGTCACAAATATTAACAAGGTTTTTTAAAAGGGGTGAGGGTCCACAATAACACCTTAATTTTAATCTTAATTCACGTTAGTGTTTATTTATTTATTTTTAGTTGAATCATATTGTATCGAATAAATTCACCTCATAAATTCACGTTCTTATTAAAGTGAAAGCAAAAAAAAAAAAGTCGGAACTTTAGACAATTCTCTACACAAATTTTGCATAACTCTGTTTTTTTCCTTTTCCACTTGCACGTGGCACTCTTTCGAAAATAGATAAATAGATAAATAATAAAAAATAAGAACGTTACTTGTTATCGTGTCAAAAGGAGGAAAAATTCCTGCTCACGTGATTACGTGTCGTTTTAAAAACATTTACATAACCTTTTTATTTTTATTTATATATCTGTTTAAGCTTTTTTTGTCAGTGTACTAGAAAGAATTCAGTTGATTACAACCCTTTCTGCGTGTTCTTTACATTACAATAGTACAACCCTGAATCCGATGGCGCAATACTACACCGTTCAATACCGTAAAACTGAAACGAAGCTGTTCTGCTTGAAAAGGGAACCATTTTCTTCTTATTCATATTTATATCGATTCTTTGCTTTAAAAACTAAAGTTATTACGTGTTTACTTTTATAATATCCCATTTTGCTGTTTCGGATTATTTTACTAAAGTAAGTAAAGCTTCATTATTTTTCAAAACTGTTTTTGTTTCTTTGTTTTTCGATATTTCGTCGATATTATTTAGTAAGAGTGTTTAGCAGAAAAGCCAACAAACGACTACCCGAAAAAATAAATATACAAAAAATAAATACTACCATAGTCAATAAAAATTCAGTTCATGTTTTATTTTGTTTTGAAATAGTTTTTAATGTCTTTTACTTGTAATAATTTTAGCGAACTGAAATTAAAACGAAATTTGAGGCGACAACTACTTAAATGAGTTTTTATATAAACTACACATGCCATAATCGAATATTCCTCAAGCACAAAATAACGGAAAACATTAAAATATGTTTATAAATATTCCTTACGTTGACGGAACTCTCTTAAATTGTTAACACAGAATGCTCAGGTGTCCCTCCTTCAAACTGAAAACGAGGCTCTCCATTTCGAAGTCACTGCCATTTTGATTTTTTTAAACCGGTTCGTGAATTAAAAAAAAAATTTTACAAACTACTTAAAAATACAAACCAATGAACTTTTCTGCCATAAAAGTAACTTTTATTGACTATGGTAACATTTATTCCTTGTATATTTATATTATTATATATATATATATATATAACATTTTCTCTTTGTAAGGAAACTTCATTTTGTTGGTTACTGTTTGCTACGAATGGAAACAAAGTTGATATAAAAAAAATATATTTTCGCGAAAATTATCTTTACTTTCATCATATTCTGCTTAGGGTAAAATTCTTGAGTATCAAAACCTATGTCTTTACAACCCTCACCTTTTCATAACCTATAATACTTTCATCAATCACAGTCCATTTTCTGTAGGCTGTTTTTGAACCCAGTCAACGACGGGTACTTCTGCTAGTATAATATAAAGCTGAACGTCTGTGTTTGTGCCTGGTTACGAATAGGCTCCTATATGGTTGACTATTATAGAAAACTGATCACATATAATGATAGATGTATCGAGACACAGGAATGGGTATGTTTGATCTGGCATAATGATGATTCATCAAAATTGTGGGGTCTACGTAGGTGTCTGGTCCACAAAGTATGGAAAAAATTAAAAAATTAAAAAAAACGTTTACAAGTGTTTTTGATATAGATTTACATAATAATACTTTGATAAGTATGTTTTAACTTAAATAGGGATGGTATAATAAAATTGTGGGGTCTGCATTCGTGCCTGGCCTCCATAGAATGGAAATAGCCACAAACTTTAATAAAGAGTTTTCATATCTATCTGCGTAAATATACTTTGATAATTGTGTTTCAGTTTGAAGAAATATGATATAATAAAATTATGAGGTGTTCGTTCGCTCCTGACCTCCATAGAATGGAAAAAGTTTAATAAGGGTTTTTAATATAGATCCACAGAATGTTGTGATAAGTGTTTCAGTGTAGACAGGTATGGAATTATAAATTATGGTGTTTTTCTATTTTATTTTTACTTTCATCATATTTTTCTTTGGATTTGATACCCCCAAATTCGAAGCTATCTCTTTACAACCCTTCCTTTTCATAACCTATCATACTTTCATAAATCAGAGTCCATTTTCTGTAGGTTGTTTTTGAACCCAGTTAACGACGGATACTTTTGCTCGTATATATATATATATATATATATGTATATATATATATATATATATATATATATATATATGTATATATATATGTATATATATATATATATATATATATATATATATATATATATATATATATACACACACGACGGGTGTATATATATATATATATATATATATATATATATATATATATATATATATATATATATATATGACGGATACTTTTGCTCGCTATATATATATATATATATATATATATATATATATATATATATATATATAAGTATTCAGACAAGTATTGTTAAATGGCACTGAGTGCTTTTGCTTAATAAGCTTTTTTTTGTAAATTTTTAATTTTTCGAATTGTCGTTCTTATTTCTCGGTCGAAAAATAAGAAAAAGAAAAAAATTACAAAAAGAAAAAATTACAAAAAGAAAAGAATTACAAAAAGAAAGAAATTACAAAAAGAAAAAAATTACAAAAAGAAAAAATACAAAAAACCAATTACAAAAAGAAAAAATTACAAAAAGAAAAAATTACAAAAAGGAAAAAATTACAAAAAGAAAAAATTACAAAAAGAAAAAATTACAAAAAGGAAAAAATTACAAAAAGAAAAAATTACAAAAAGAAAAATTACAAAAAGAAAAAAAATTACAAAAAGAAAAAATTACAAAAAGAAAAAATTACAAAAAAAAATACAAAAAGAAAAAATTACAAAAAAAAATTACAAAAAGAAAAACATTTCAAAAAGAAAATATTACAAAAAGAGGAAAAAATTACTAAAAGAAAAAAGTTACAAAAAGAAAGAAATACAAAAAGAAAAAATTACAAAAAGAAAAAATACAAAAAGAAAAAAATTACAAAAAGAAAAAAAAATACAAAAAGAAGAAAATTACAAAAAAAATTACAAGGAGAAAAAAATACGAAAAGGAAAAAATACAAAAAGAAAAAAATACAAAAAAGCTCATTAAGTAAAAACACTCCATGCTATTTATTATATAGGCACGCATTATTATATAGATTGTTTGCTAATACTTATTGTTACAATTGCACAAAAATTAGATATCTGGATTTTCATGAATAGATTTCAATCGATCTTTAGCCAATTTGCATGCTTTAACAAAACTCAATATAGCTCACATTACCTACTCTTACGCCTAATAGCTGGGTGAAAATTCGTAATGATCGGTGTAATTTGTTTAGGAGTGAACCCTGTATATACAACTATATAAACATATACGCATACATAACTTTATATTATTGAAATTAGACCGCCTAAGAAACGTGTGTCGTGACATTTAAAAATCAAATATATGAAAACTACATTTGGAAAATAAAAAAGAGATAAAAAGCAATACAAAATTGAAATAAAATTAAATATCAATTTCGATACGGAAAAGTTAACAAAAAAATATCACGTGTTGAAGTGTGTTTGGTTAGATGGAATGAAGAATGTACTACACAAACGGATTTTTCTTACACACACAATTAATGAATGCACACTCTCTCTTCGATTTCTCTATACTCTAATCGTTTCCTACGGCATAATCACGTTGATACGCTGTACTATTAAACTTAAGCATCGTTGAGCCAGGTCAGCACAAAAATGGGTGACTATTTGGGAACGCATGTGATGTATGGACTCTCCGCTTATCTCAGCATTGTTTCCAGTCGTCCTGGACTTTTTGCCACTGGACTCAAGCAGTGCTGATTCAGGAGAGGTGTAGTTGAGGATCACGCAACTCTCGCCAAACAATTACACGCGCAACTGTCCCTTCAGGGGGTATTCTTTGTTTTTCGAGACTGAACGGAGGCATCGATCGAAACCAAATAAATATTCCATACAGTCTGCCTGAAATATTCCACCGTGCATTATCCTTCTTTTAACCGTTGGTTACAGACGCAGATTATCCAATGACTACTAATCTCATCCTTGCCTAACGAGCCGATACTCATACCATGAGGGTTTTTTTTTTCTACGGTCAGCATGACAGTATTATGATTGGCTGCATATTCCGCTATTTCTTCAAATCCGTTTTATCACCAATAAAAAATGAATTGTTTATTCCTATTAATATTGCCTTTCCCTGTACAAAATTTGGTGACCCCCGACGTGATTAAATTTTGTAGATGGAAAGACGATATCTGAAAGAATGGCTAAGCTAATCCAAACAAAAAATACATTGAATGTATTGATAACGGATTCAGAGAAGCAACTAAATATACAATCACTGGCAAGTTCAGGCAAAGATCAAATAGAAAATTTTATGTTTACAAATTTATTTTATAGTTTATATTAAAATGGAAAAAATGAAGCAATTAAAAAACAAAAACAAAACACACACACACACACACACGATATGATTTGGGAATCTTAGGGTGACCTCCAGTGTGCTTGAGGTATTGTGGTGAATGAGAACTTTATCTAGGATCAAGCATTGACTAGCAAAGGTACAGGGACGAGGATGACCATAGACGCCCTCACCCCCAAGTGGCCTTGTGCCTAACTTTTTGTTTATTTCTGTTTTGGTTGTAAACTTTCAAAGTGAATAAAAACATATAACTCAATGTGTAGTATCTGTTCTGATGCTACACTTCAAACTTTTGTTCTCGGTTAATGGAGGAGAAATCCTTCACGACTGGCACAATTTTTTATTTTTGTTACTTTTCTCCACATTAAAAAAAAACGACCCTGGGGTCTAACTCTGCTCTCGTGGGGAGGCAAAGTAAATATAAACAGTCTCATGCTGATCCTTGTATGAGAAGGAACTCGTTAAGCGAGGGGGCAAAATCAGCAGTAACTGGACAGTCAGACCGAGATCTTCAACTGCCTGAATCTCTCGGCAACAAATGCAGACACTTCTTCTGTTCAGGGTCAGCACAGATTGTTTCTTAGTAGTGACTATTATTTTTTTGTGAGTCTGTTTTTTTTGGGGGGGGGATATTTTTTTTTACGCAGGCATAACCACTTATCAAGGCCCAGAGACCACTCGAGGATAAGGGTTAAGAGTGTGCAATAGTCAATTGGACAATATAGTAATCGTTAGTAATGGAAATTCGGTAAATTTATTAATTTAAGTGGAACGGCTCATCAAGAACTTGTTTACGTCGGACTTGAAGAAAATCAGATTGTAGTCAGCTGGAAAGCAGGAAAACGGAAGAAAATTACAAAATTACATCAGGCGTTCAGTTCTAAGAAAGAAGCTTTGTTCATGGAATCTACGTTTAGGTTTAGGTACAGATAAAGAGTGGGGGGGGAATTATTGATAGTGTTTTCAGCTAGATGAGTGTTTCTTGTGAAAGTTTGGCGAGGGAGGACCATAGATTGAAGCTTAGTCGGACACTTGCCATGAAAATAACGATAAAGCAGAGAAAAACTCGC
>NC_136504.1:102559639-102589639 GCF_053919585.1 Euprymna scolopes | reverse complement strand
CGCCCCGTTGTGACAGCCACTCATAACTTCACATGTAGTCACGTGACTAACGACGTAAGAGCCGTGTCTTTTGTGATTCCGTTTCACGCCCCTCCTACCACGTATCTCTTTCTCTTTCTCTTTCCCTCTTTTCCATTCTCCCTTTCCTGACACTATTCTACCTGACTCTACCCCCGCCTCTCCATGCGAAGTGCTGCTACTTCTCTCTAACTTGTCCCCCCTGTCAAGTATATGAAGGATAATACTAACTACTTACCTCTTCCCTTCTCTTTCTGTGATTATTTCTATTCTCTCTCTCTCTCTCTCTCTCTCTCTCTCTCTCTCTCTCTCTCTCTCTCTCTCACACACACACACACACACACACACACACACACACACAGTCATGCACACCACAAACACACCGTTTCACGCATATTCACACCTTGTCTTGTTGCACACACACACACACACACACACACACAAACACACACATATATATTAGTACGTTTATTTATACAAACATAATTGGCTACATATGTGCATATATATTTCTGCAGTGAATTATCCACGGACAGGTGTTTCGTCGATATACGACTGATTACACACACACACACACACACACACACACACACACACACACACACACACACACACACATATATATATATATACTTTTTTATTGCTATATAAACATGTTTACATCCCGCTGCTACAAATAGCCCCTTGTTTCAATCAAACAACAGATATCATTAGGCAGCGACTTGTTTATTTACAAACAAACAGCGAGCGTCGCATTAAAGCCAATTAAGCAGCAGATGAGATACAATTAGGACAGTGCTCTCTAGCTATCTATCTTTCTATCTACCCAAAGAGAGGGAAGGGCTTTTCACAGCTACACTCATAAGTTGTGTAATGACGAAACACGTGTCCGTGGATAATTCACTGCAGAAACATGCATGCACATATGTAGCCAATCATGTTTGTATAAATAAACGTACTATATAAGAGAGAGAGAGAGAGAGAGAGAGAGAGAGAGAGAGAGAGAGAGAGAGAGAGAGAGATCTGACATTTGTATTATCTGTTTACTTCACTGTCAGAGGAGAAATGCTGAGGCAATTTCTACTTTTCATGCCAAACTAAAGTGCCTCTTCTTTTGAAAAGCTGGATATCCGCCCACATAATAAAAAACAAAAAAAAAACTGTGTCTAACTTTACTCTCGTGGGGAGGCAAGCATATAGGGACAACAGAGTTCTCTCTCTCTCTCTCTCTCTCTCTCTCTCTCTATATATATATATATATATATATATATATATATATATATATATATATATATATATAGCTATCTCTCTATCTCTCTACCCATCTACTCTCTTTTTCCATCTATCTACTCCCCCCCTCTCTCTCCCTCTCTCTCTCTCTCTTTCTCTCTCTCTCTCTCTCTATCTCTCTCTCTTCTAAATAATACTGGGTTCTACTACTTTCTCTCCCACACATGAATACACTCCCCTCTCTCTTTCTCTTCCCCACTCTTCCTTCGTCTTTTACTCTTTTCCTATGTTCCTATTTCTTTCTCTCTCTCTCTCTCTCTCTCTCTTTCTACTCCTCCCTCTCTCTTGCTCTTTCTTTCTAACCGTCTCTCAAGTGTATAATACCGAGTGCTACCACCTTTCTCTCCCCCCTTCTTCCCTCCCTCTGTCAAGTACACTCTACCAGGCAGACCACTCGTAAACGGTGGGAGAAACCACATAGGAACACTAGAGATGTCAGCGACGCACGCGTACATCGACCTTCGTGAATGAGTTCCACACACACACACACACACACACACACGCACACACACACACACACTAGCGTGCACGCACACCCAGTCACGCACAAACCAAATCAGACGGAAACCCACGCTCGTTCGCTGACCCTGCTTCTAACACTGCTGCGTTTGCGCGTCGTGTAGAAAAACTTGGTCATCAAACAATAATACTACAACCACTACTTGTGGGCCCTCTTTTGCGGATCAAGCTCTAGCAGGTTGCCCGTTATTCTTAAATTCGCAGTTACTTTCAGCCGCAGTATTTTAAAAGTGCTACTCCGTATACACGACAAGAAAGAAAAAAAAATAATAATACCCTGCCACAACGTGGATTTCGTTATATATTCCTGTAGTTCTCAAAACGTCTAATTACGGATTACACAACATTACCTATGGTCAGAGAGTTTTAATCCAACACAAACCTAAAATCTTCCACAGTTTCCGACTTTTTTTTCGTGTTGACGACGGCACACAGTAAGTAGCGAAAATATTTCTACAAAAACTTTGCGCACTTTATTTATTTATTATTTATTTATTTTATTAATTTATTTATTTATTTTTATTCATTTTTTTATTTATTTTTTCAAATTTCATCAGTTGGAATATGATGTTTAAAATTGCGTCTGTGTTGGTTGGTTGGTTGTTTTTGTTTTACGGCATATCAACCCTTTTCAGGTTATTTAATGCCGAATCCAAAGATTTTGAACAAAAATTTTTTTAATAGAATATATTTGTTGTTTTCAAGTCGGTTTCTATTTAACCAATAGTTGGGACCCTAACAGATACTACCACTCCGGGTCAGAGTGGACCTGGGAGCAATGGTAATTAAAAGGGTGGCTCCACACTCCCCAAAGCCCACAAACTGGGCCTCACCACTGGATATAGTTTAAGGTCATATCCAGGACCCCCATTGAGGGACTTTAACCCTCTGCAGGGGGAGGGCAGTCGGCGTATTTAATACCCCACCGACAGGGCCGTCTGTGTTGGTAATTTATTTGTTTATTTTTGCGATACTTTTTGAACGAACCCAATTATTTATATGAAAGATCATTTTACCTAAATGCTAGTTGTGAATAATTTTCCATTCACAAACAATGCTATCAAATAGGGAGTGACACACACACCACCGAGAACGAAACCAAAACGTTTAACTTACGATTTACTTTTTCCTTGGACGTTAATAGCTAAGCTATGAAGACATATTTGCTGCAAGGCTAAAAATTAAAACATGAACCAATTACGTTACGCATGCATATTCGTAATGACGTCGTTCGACTTTCACCCGGCAAATTTCATTTTAAAATTTTTTTACACATTTGCACGAGCTTTCCACGGCAAAGTTTTGCATGCGTTCGAATACCTTATATATCAAGTTTCATGAATGTAGACGAAAAACTGACAGAGGAGTTTGGTAGGCAATTTTTTTAAAAAAGATATATATACGCATACATAAATATATATAGAAAGAGGTTTCTGTTTGCGATAACCTATTTACGCAAATATTACGCAGGTATAAATCGTGTAGAATATCTGCCTGAATATAATTACACGTAATAGTTAACTAAAGATGATAATCCCAAAAGAAAACCGAAACACGATACGTATATAACAATGTTTTATTTTTTATTAAATAAATAGAAAAAAAAGGATTTTTAATATGAATATCAATACCCAAAAAACTAAATTTATTTGGATATATATATATATATATATATATATATATATATATATATATATATATATATATATATATATATATAAACATATATAATAAAAGGAAGTATTTCTTCGAAACTCCGCGGATTAAGGACTATCCACTTATTAAGTGTTTCCTTTTCAGATTAAATAAATATGTTTTTAACTCTTTTTTAAACATGTTTTAACTATTTGTTCTTATATATATATATATATATATATATATATATATATATATATATATATATATATATATATATATATATATATATATATACAGGACTCCCCCTGTCTTTGAGAGACTATGGGTACCCAAGAAGGGATGCCTGCGCGTGAATTTATTTCTTTATTTTTTTTTCGTGACAGGAGGTGCGCAATCTCAAATCACACCTCTCCTGAGTCGACATTGTTAAATACTAGTGGCAAGTGAAGTGTTTGTACAGGACGACTGAAACAAATGCCGAGATAAGCGGAGAACGCATACGGCGTCTAGAATTCCCAAAAGGTTACCCATCTGGTACCAACCAGGCTCGACGTTGTTTAACTTCGGTGATTTGACGAGAACCGATGTGTCAACGCGATTATGCCGTGTATGTATGTATGCATATGTATATGTATGTATATATCTCTCTCTCTCTCTCTCTCTCTCTCTCTATATATATATATATATATATATATATATATATATATATTTATAAAGCATGGTGAAATAATATATAGATATATACGAATTAATTGTCAACTCAATACGGGCAAATATCGAACAGAAAGAGGGGCTTTAAACGTTCTTTATACCTATACATTTCGAAGCCTAATGCTTTTCATCATTTCATTTATATTATGCTCCAGCCCTACATGTTGAGCTGCATATATCCTAATAAGTCCCTATATGAAGACTCTATCCATGGAGACCCGACGTTGCCGATGATTGAATGAGGATCAACAAATGTTTCAAACTCCCAATACTTTTACTGCCATTTAATTTAGTAAAATCGCGGTGCTTCACATACCTCTCCGCTTTGATTTAGTCCACAATACATCTTAGTCCACATTGCACTGTAGAGAACCTACTGTTGTATTTTATAAAATTATTTTTTTTCATAATAGCTTGAATTAAAGTTTAAAATACAAAATTCAAGTCATGGTTCAGTTGCTCTTGAAATAGAAACATTCATTTCGAACGCGCCCCTGCGTTATCAAAGACACTACTGTTGATTTTATACGCCGAGCCCTTCCGCTTGTGCGGTTATTAAATTTCTCAAATGCGCTTACGGCGTTAGGCTGTATTAGGATGTGAACTTTAGTAAACCTCGGACTGTTCCTTCTATAATCGATTTTTTCGATCTTCGATATTTATCGGGGGCATTCCAATACAAAACCTACCGAGGAACACTCTCAGACACATAAAGTATATTTGTGTAAAAATTAAAAAAAAAGTCCATACGGAACGAACGCACACAAACAGACAATGTATCTTTTATATATAAGTATACAATAAACACACACACACACACACACACACACACACACACACATATATATATATATATATATATATATTTAGCAAAAATGTTAATTAGTAAAAACCTGAAGAAAGTGCTCAATACTATTGCAGAGCAAACATATATTTTTTATTACCGTTTTATCTTCTTGGTTACACATGTTTTGGTTACCAAATCCTACTAACGATCCAGTATTTCATCAGACTTTACAGAAAACTGCAAAGTCTGAAGTTACTGGATCGTTGATGAAATTTGGTAACCGAAACATGTGTAACCAAGCAGATAAAACGGTAATATATATATATATATATATATATATATATATATATATATATATATATATAATTTTATTATCCACAGATACTTTTTTCACCGTTTACGACTCATCAGAAACGTTAAATCTAGGGAGACTCGAACCTTGGATCTCAGAGTCTGAATCCTGAATCTCTGCCACTGAGCCAATTCCAACAAATGATATTGTATATCGCTTGTTTTATAAATGCCGTTTATTTGCTTAGTTTGTTTGCGATGCTTTTCGAACGAATTCAATTATTCATACGAAGGAGCATTTTACCAAAATGCTAGTCGAGTCTTCGGTTTACTTTTGACAGCCTCGGAACTTTCGCCTCCGCTTATGTCTATCCTTTAATTCTCACATTTCATGACTGGTGTTGCTGACAAAGAAGGAAGAATTGCTGTTCTTTTTTTAGTTGGGTGTTGTTTTTAGTGAATGGTACGTGGTGATTTTCAACCCTTTCACGGTATTCGTCATTAGTCAACTATTAATTATTCATTTCATTCGCCATTCTTTTCGGGATTTTTTGTTGTAGCCTTGATAAGTGGTCGATATTTCCGTTTAGTCTCAAGAGTCAATGGATACCCCCTCGTGCTAGTAATTGTGAGGCAAGGGTTGCGCAATCTTCAACCACACATCTCCTGAATCAGCACTGCTTGAGTCCAGTAGCAAGGAAAAGTGCTAGACGACTGGAAACAATGCCGAGATAAGCGGAGAGCACATATAACACCTGGAATTCCCAAATGGTCACCCATTATAGTACTGACCAGGCTCAACGTTGCTTAAGCGTAACGTACGGACTAATTAAGGAAGGAACAGTCAGCATATTATGTAGAGTGTAATTAATTTAATTAAATATTTTTCATAATAATTTTTTTCCTATTTCATTAATTCATCTATCTAGATTTTATTATATTGATAGGGTCCGGTTTTATATCATATTTTTTACTTATCTTTGTGTGTATATATGTACAGTTTATTTATACGATCATTATTAGCTATATATATATATATATATATATATATATATATATATATATATATATATATATATATATATATATATATATAATCATTTTTTTACTATAATAATTAAATACCTACAGACACTAGTGTTTCATCCTTTCGGGATTCTTCAGTGCAGGGTGTCACGATTACTACCAGTCGAACGATTCGAACCCCGCGACACGAGACATCTCTGGCTCGATTAGCGAAGGCCGTATCCATTCGGCTACCATTAATCGTGTGAAATAGCGTTGAATTTTAAACATTTTAATTTAAATGTTCATTACGTCAGACAGACAGTGATCAAATCGTTATACGATGATGTCTGTGTGCACATATGTAGCCAATAATGTTTGCTTAAATAAATGCACTATAATTACGCTCTGCTTTGTCATTGGGCACGCAGTCTTCTGTAACATCCCAATTGTATCTTGAAAACTGTTTTTTATGAATAAGGTAGCTCTTAACAATTTCCATTCATTTTCATCAGCTTGATTATATATAACCAAGGTGTTGGACCCGGGATTGGTCAGGTTATTACCAGACCCCTGCAACGCCATTGCTGTCAAAAGATGACATAAAATAAAACTGTATATAAACAGGGTTTGTTTGTCTTTTTTTTGTTGTTGTTGTTTTGTTTATACATTATGATGCGCATGCGTACGAAGGAGAAGTATTAAAAAAGGCGGGATTTCAGGCCCGGATTTTTAGTTTCCTGAGCAGCTGTTTTGGAAAGATAAGCTATTTGAAACTATTAGCGTATTATTTTCATTCTTCGTAAGCATCATCCTTTTGTTTGCCTATTAGCGCAGTATTATTATTATTATTATTATTATTATTATTATTATTATTATTATTATTATTATTATTATTATTATTATTCAATCATTTGAAGTTTTCAAAGAGGTGAACATAAAAGAATTCCCTGGAGTCTGAGTGACACCAAGTCTCTCCAGATTTCCAGTATTCACCAATTCTTTCAAAACCCTTTGCAAGTTAGTTTGCGTTATTGCAAATAACCGTTTACCATTAAATTAAGACATTGTCTTCCCTTGATTTTAGTTGGCAATAAGCCTGACCAAGTTTCAGCCATCTTCGCACCTATCAAGTGGAGGTTCGATAAGTGCTTTCTCTCGTCGGTTTTCCCATCCTCCTTGACCTTCCCTACTTAATAAGTGTGGCACTAGTTTATGGTGACACCAAAAAATTATCTATATACTAATACGATAGCGTGTGCGTTCTTTTGTGTGTCACGCTTACATCCTGGTCGTTTAATTGTTATGTCCTTCTATTTCTTGTCATAAATAATTTCAGCAAGAATTCTTCATAAGTTTTTGTTTCGGTTTCGATCATGGCTGAAGGAACTCAAGTTATATATATATATATATATATATATATATATATATATATATATATATATATATATATATATATATATATATATATATATCATGTTTTTATTTCGGTTTCGATTCAAGCTAATACACCCAAGTCATATGGATATATAGTTTTATTTTTGAAATAGCAACTTTATAATATATAAAAATCGATTGAACATTAACTCTATAATAATATATACGATATCTGCAAGAATTAAAATATCATATTTAAGCGTACATTATGACCGGGCTTTACTGGACGTTCGTGCTAGTTTAGATAAATGCTTTTACAGTCTTAACAAAAAAGCTAGAATAATATCACAGCGTCTCCATTTACACTGAACATCTACAGAATGCCAAAATCAATATATTACATATGAATGAGTCCCCTGTGGAATTTCCACAGACCCCGCTAGTTGTTGTTGTTGTTGTTATTATTATTATTATTATTATTATTATTATTATTATTATTATTATTATTATTATTATTATTGAGCCACAAGGAGCTTTCATACAGGTCATCAAAGATCTCTCCTTGAAAACAACCTGTGGTGTTCGCTGGAAGCTGAGTGACAACAATTCTCCCCAGGTTTCCAGTACTCTCCACCTTTTTCGATAACGTTTGCAAATAAATTTGCATTATCGCAAGTTCTCACTGACAACGACCGGTGGTGTTCCCTAGAGTCTGGGATGCCTTCTGATTGGTTGAAATATTGTAGCAAGATTAAACGACTGCTTTAAAATGACATTTCTCATTGATTGAAATATTGTAGCAAGCTGAAATAGAATGAAAATTTACAGTGTGTTACATACTTTGACATATGTGTGATTTGATCTTTTATTAATAAAAAAAATTGTTAAGTGAGTATATCTTCAATTCCGTTTTATTTTCAAATAGATAATATTTGTTCAATGTT
The DNA here is from genome assembly GCF_053919585.1 of Euprymna scolopes. Classification (NCBI taxonomy): domain Eukaryota; kingdom Metazoa; phylum Mollusca; class Cephalopoda; order Sepiida; family Sepiolidae; genus Euprymna; species Euprymna scolopes. Next base: position 102,581,059 of record NC_136504.1, on the reverse strand, counting down.
CAAGATTAAGTGTAAATTTCATTCAAATTAACTTCATACTTTTTTTAGAAATACGAAGAAAAAAAAAAACAGTGTACCGAATACGTTTACTATCCGCTATATCTATATATCTATAAAAGTGAAGATGTTTTTGTGTGTACATTTCCTACCAAATAACTCTGGCAATTTTCAATCTACAAACTCGACATTTGACACAAGGGAAAATCTTTTTAATCAGGTTTCGGCCAGAAATTTGGCTGTTAAGGGGTTGAAGTTCAACGATTTGATATTAAAAACTCTATCGAACACCTCCACTAATTTTCAGTCTAAACACTTGAAATTTTAAATGTAGGTTACTTGGCCGTGGATCAAACTTTTTAATTTGATTTGAGCCCCCCCCCAATAAATGTTAAAGGGTCAGAATTGGGGCTAATGTTAAAAAAAAATGACCCCTGCAGTCTCTACCAAATTACTCAGCCAATTTCTGGTCTAAACATTTGAAATTTTACATAAAGGGGCTTCAGAGATAGGGCAAGCGTTTTAACTGGTTTGTATCGAAAATTTGAGCTGCCAAGAGATCAAAGTTCAAAAGATTTTACCTTTGCGGTCTCTAACAAACTACTCAGCCAATTTTGGGTCTAAACATTTGAAATTTTACATAAAGGGGCTTCAGAGATAGGGCAAGCATTTTAACTGGTTTTTATCGAAAATTTGAGCTGCCAAGAGATCAAAGTTCAAAAGATTTTACCTTTGCGGTCTCTAACAAACTACTCAGCCAATTTTGGGTGTAAACATTTGAAATTTATACATAACGGGTATTCAGACATGCGGCAAGCGTGTTAAAAAGTTTAGGGGCGGAAATTTGGCTGTATAAATGTCAAAGTTGAAAGAGTTGACCTTTGCAGACTCTACACAAACTCCTACACCAATTTTGGATGTAAAGACTTGAAATTTTAGATGTAAGTAACTTGGACATGGTTAAAAGTTTGTATTTTTGAGACCAAAATAATAATGTCAAGCCGTCAAAATTGGGATCAAAGTTTAAAAAAATTGGCCTTTGCGGTCTCTACGAAATTACTCAGACAATTTTTGGCTTAAACATTTGAAATATCACGCAAAGTGTATTCACGCGTAGGGCTTTGCCGAGCTGAACTGCTAGTATATATATATATATATATATATATATATATATATATATATATATATATATATATATATATATATATATATATATATAGTAAGTAAGTTATAAAATATATATGGCGATTAAGCTACACTGAATATTCCGCGTTTCATCCACTCGGAATATTCAGTGTAGCTTAATCGCCATATATATTTTATAACTTACTAACGAGCTCTACCTACGTATTGAGCACTTTTGAAGTTAATACTTAAAGTTCACGCATAAATTTATACTTTCGTATATTAATTTTATGTGAGTAAATGAAGTAGTTATATATATATATATTACTTAATTTAATCATATAAATTAATATACGAAAATATAATTTTGTGTGTAAATATTTCAGTATTTACTTCAACAGTACTCAATATATTAGGTAGAGCTAGGTAGTAAGTTATGGAAATTCATATGGCAATTGAACTACACAGAATAATCCCCGCTTCATTCTCTTGTGACTTACTATATATATATATATATATATATATATATATATATATATATATATATATATATATATATATATATATAAAATTCTTACGATTTTTAACTTTTAAATTCAGATGTACATATCTCGGTTGAAACAAAAATTTATTGATCGAAATAAGCCCCATTGGCTCAAAACACATTGGCCAATGTAAAAAAAATTAATTTATGCCAGTAAGGGAAAAATTTGGTTCTTATGAAGTCACTGAAGTCGTTTTTGATATCGCTTGGGTTTTTAAATGATATCTCACGCATGAAGTCCTCGAGGTACTTGAAAAGTGGTAGTCGATAGGTTAGAGGACTGGAGAGTTTGGCGGATGAGACAGAGTTTCGTAGCCCAATTCGTGCAACTTCTGCAGGGTCTGTTTAGCAATGTGCGGTTGAGCATTATCGTGGAGGACAATTGGGCTTTTTCTGTTGACTAATGCTGGGTGTTGTTGTCGAAGTTTCTGATTCATTTCATCCATTATTTTATAGTACTTCTCCATCTAATAGTTTCCCCTGCACTCAAAAAACTGTAATCGATGATAGTGTCGCAAACCACCAAACAGTCAGCATTGCCTTCTCTTGGTGTAATTTTGGCTTCGAGAATGTCGTGGTTGTTGGTTGGCGTCTAATCACCGAGCTGAGCGCTGCCGGTTGTCGTAAAGGAACTACTTTTCATGGCAAGTCACAACTCGGTCGAGAAACAGGTCGTTGTTGTTGTTGCGTAAAAGAAGAGAAGATGACACTTGATGACAGCGTTTCTTTTGGTTGTGATCCAATTTATCAAGTTTTTGTCTTTCCAATTACTGTCAAGTGGTTGGTAATCGTCGTATACGTTACGTCTTATTCAGAAGCAAGTTCTCGAACAGTTGTGCATGGGTTGGCTTTGATTAAGGCTTTTAATTGATTGCTGTTAACATCCGATAGCCAACCACTACGCTCATCATCTTCAAAACTCGTCACCGCCACGAAATTTCTCAAACCACCATTGTGCTGTGCATTCAGTAGTGGTTCTTTGGCCAAACGCCCCGTTCATATCGCGAGCTGTTTCAGCAGCTTTTAGGCCTAGCTTGAATATAAATAAGAAAATTATGTGGATTTATCTTTTTTTCCATATTGTATTCAACGTTCTGAAAAGAAAACAATTGTTTTAAAACGATTGTAATTTAACCGATTAGATAAAGTAAAAAACGCTCTTTAAAATGATATATAAAGTAAAGGTATTATAAGAATAAGTTATTTTAAAACACATCATTTGAAATCAAAAGCAATAATTCCATAAGAACTTTCATCTCAAACTAATATACAGGGTGGAACGATAAAAGTGTCGCCCTAAAGAAAACAACACTACAGCTTTATTTTAAAACTTTTACTTAAATAATCAATTAATGTAACCTAATTATGTAATAAAGTTGAAATCTACTCAATGTAGCCGCCTTCAGCCTCAATCACCGTCTCGATACGCATCCGGAATTGGGAACATGCTTTTTTTTTTTTCACAAACGCCGGCGGAAGTTCAGCTAATACTCGGCGGATGGCGGAGATCAAGCTGGTTTTGTGGGACATCATGTTGATAATGTTCTCGACGTATGACCAAACGAAGTACTCTAGTGGCTTCAGGTCGTGGGAGTAGGAGGTTAGTGAGAGAAGGGTGCAAAGTCGTAGCACTCTTTCTGAAATCAAGCCTGGGTCTATTTGGACTTGTGGGCGGCACAAGTCCTGCTGCCAAACTCAGGGTCTACCAGCGGCCATCTGGTGGCACCAAGGGATAACCATACTCTTCAGTACATAACGATAAATTTTCATGTTGACTTTAAAGCGTACTTCGAAGATGTGCGGCGACATGATGTGGCCTTCACTTGAAACCACACCAAAGATCATAACCGTGGCCGGAAAGTTTGTTGCGCGTCGCTGTTATTCGTGGCAATCCAGCGATGCATTTGGAGGGTGCTGGTAATGGTCATCACTTGGATCGGTAGAAAGCATGAATTGTACAGCGGCGCATCTCCGATCTTGCCCGTTGAACATTATGTCAGTTTCAGACACAATAGACGGCTCTATCACTGTTGGGATTTGTACAGAACTTGCCTACTAGTAGATAGTCTGCAAAAAAAAAAAAAAAAAAAAAAACGCCAAAAAACAAGAACACAACCGATTTACATCAAATGGAAATGGATTCATGTCGTCTTTCCGAGGGCGAAATTTTTATCGTTCCACCATATATATATATATATATATATATATATATATATATATATATATATATATATATATATATATATATATATTACAAACAGGCGGTTTGAGCATTGTAAAAGTGGTGGACGGATGTTTGTTTAAATTGACATTCGGACAGGTTATTTGCGGGCATCGCTTCCGTCGTCAAGTGGGAGAACTGTCGACTGTCAACACGACTGTTCTAGGTTACATTCTTGGCTTGGGAGAAGTGCTAGTCTAGCGGCACTGATGAGTTGTGATACAACGAAACAGGACTGTATGTTGATGACTACAAAATACATATATATATATATATATATATATATATATATATATATATATAATGTAATATCTGTTGACTGGTGTGTAAATCTGCGAACAGTTCGACACGACACTCAAATGTGCATAATATAATCTCTCGACAAGAAGCAGCATATACTGGCAACTTCCCCTGCTGTGAATGGTTCCGCAAGAGTGTAACTGGGCGGAAGAGTCATCTACGTGCACATGGACGTACAACATAAAGCTGAAGAGATAGCAAGCTTCTGTCAAGAGGTAGCGCGCACACACACACACACACACACACACACACACACACACACACACACACACACACATATATATATATATATATATATATATATATATATATATATATATATATATATATATATATATATAGTAAGTTATAAAATATATATTGCAATTAAGCTACACAAAATATTCCGCGTTTCATCCACGCTAGGATTCATCATACATAAGCCTGATAAATCCTAGCGTGGATGAAACCTGGAATATTCTGTGTAGCTTAATTGCTATATATATATATTTTATAACTTACTACCTAGCTATACCTACGTATTGAGCACTGTTGAAGTAAATACTTAAAGTTTATGCATAAATTTATACTTTCATATATTAATTTATATGATTAAATGAAGTAGTCATATATATATATATCGAGAGAGAGAGAGAGAGAGAGAGAGAGAGAGAGAGAGAGAGAGATTTACCAAACCACTTTATCCACCTCTTCAAGGTTAACGTATAGCAACAAACAAATTCCAATGTAAATGTTGTAAATGTTTTATAGTTTTTTTTACATAGTTTTAAAGGTTTTTCTTTGCTGCAGAATCGCCGCTTGTCAAGTCCGGTAAGCCCCTCAAGGATGAATGGTAATTAGTGTCAAGTGAGACAAGAGTTATGGTGGAAATGAGATAGGATTTTACTTATTTTATGGGACGACTCATCAAGAACCAGTTTCCATTGGGCTTGAAATCGATCATGTTATAGTCAGCTGTAAGCAATTCCAAGGTATTGTGTTCCACAAACGATTAGTTCTATGAAAACAGCTTTGATCGCGAAATTTTCGTTAAGTTTTAGGCACAGATAGAGAGTATGGGGAAATTGGTGATAGTGATTGTAGCTAGTTAAGTGTTTGTCGTGAAAACGACCATGGATTGAAGCTCAATAATTAGATTGTTAGAAGCATCAGTAATTGCTTCTACTCGGTGCCCTTGCGTTTAGTGTATGCTACGAGACCTTGCCTTCTTTACACAGGGATAGTGTGCTCTATATCGATCACAGTAACGTTGTGTATTAATTTAAATGCCAGTGTGATGCTGGTTATATGGGAAGTACTTCCTTTCATTTGAACACACGTATAAATAAGCACTTACCATCTAAGAATAGGTCGGAGTTACCCTTCCTCTGCAATTTTGGACTCTGCTATTGATTAAAAATCACAGTTGTGCCAGTAACTTTTAAAAAGACTGATTTGAAATCCTGAATAGTTCGAATTAATATGTGCATATATATATATATATATATATATATATATATATATATATATATATATATATATATATGGTAAAACTGGAAATTAGTAAAAACCTGAAGAGAGTGTTCAATACTATTGCAGAGCAAATATGTGTTTTATTTTTTTTTATTACCGTTTTATCTGTTCGGAACAATTTCTGTAAGGTCTGACGAGGCTGTTAAATCGTAAACATGGTCCGACATCTGAAACATATGTACCTATTTACTATGCCTCCCCACGGGACAGAGTTAGACACCAGGGTCGTTTTTTAACGTGGAGAAAAGGTACAAAAATAAAAATTGTCTCAGTCGTGAAGGATTTCTCCTCCACCGAAAGAGAACAAGAAATGGAAGTGCAGCATCTGAAGAACAGATACTACACTTTGACCAAAAAGCCAAGAAACATATGTAACCAAACAGATAAAACGGTAATAAAAAATAAAAAATAAAATATATATATATATATATGTATATATATATATAACTACTTCATTTATTCACATAAATTTAATATACGAACGTATAGATTTATGCGTAAACTTTAAATATTTACTTCAAAAGTGCTCAATACGTAGGTAGAGCTAGTTAGTAATTTATAAAATATATATGGCGGATGGATACTAGAAAGCTGATTGGCCAACTAGAAATCCTCAACATATATAAAAACAAGAAGCAACCACAGAATTCGCGCATAAGCCTGACGAATCCTATAGTTGGATGAAACGCAGAATATTCAGTGTAGCTTAATCGCCATATATATTTTATAAATTACTATATATATATATATATATATATATATATATATATATATATATATAGAGAGAGAGAGAGAGAGAGAGAGAGAGAGAGATTTTAGAATCTGTCTCTATTTCTATAAAAAGAAAATCTTCCTTGTGGCGGCAAAAAAATGTATAATGATGTTAAATTGTTTTGCAGAACTTTGACCCCCTCCCTTACCGTTTACCGTCACACTATGACCTTTTAATCGTTTCATATATTACGATTGTTTGATTAAATATATTTAGTTTAATCGCCCCCGGCACTTCAATTTTCCCACGAACTCTTTATTTTCGTTGATATTATTTTTCATTGACACTATCGGGTTCTCTTCGCTAGATAATAATCGAAAGAAGTTTTCGACAATTGTTTTGAAGAGTACCTTTAAATTTTGTATGACAACATATATATAATAGTGATGGGACGATTCTAATATTTTTCCCGATTCCGATACAATTACCGATTTCGATTCTTTATAAATGTCTAAATATTTAACTATAAAAGTGTTATTTTGTCCCGATTATCGTTAAAAACACGTGTTAAATGTGCTCATATTTTCTCAAACGTAAAACCACAATTGTAAAGGGGGCGGTGATCTAGAGATTTTAGTCTTACTGGAAGTTCAAATCAATAAATATTTATTATTTTATTATTACTACAAGCAGTGGTAGATTTTTCTTAAACCAAAATCAAATAAGAAAGATAATTTAAGGAATCGGTTTTGGCATCGGAAAATAGGCCGACATTTTTCCGATACCGATTCCGAAACTCCGAAAAGCTCCACTTTTTCCGATTCCCGATTCCGATTCCGATTAATCGTCCCAACAGCATTATATATATATATATATATATATATATACGAGTTTTTGACAGTAATTCTTGGCCTGAAGACGTAATCTCCCCAGCACGGGTGATTACAGAAACATGTATGCACATATGTAGCCATCAATGTTTGTATAAATAAATTTGATATACTTGCTCTGTTTACTCATTGAGCACTTTTTGGTAGACACATGTTGTTTCATTGGATGCACTTCTAGGAAACTAAACTGTACTGTCAATATATATATATATATATATATATATATATATATATATATATATATATATAAATTATTTTGCTTGTCCGTCTGTCTGTCTGTCTGAAGAACCATCTCTCTCAAACCACTCCGTCAATTTAATATTTTGGTCAAACGACCTGATAATTTATATGTAAACGATTTGACTTTCAGCGAATAAAATTGCTGCAAGGAGTCAAAATTGAAAAAAAAAATTAGATACAACTACCAGCTGTCCAAATTTCAGCTTTTCACAGTTGTTATTCCTAACAAATATTAGGTTTTAAATTTTTTGTCCCTTAGTTTTGGACGCTACTGGATATTGGATATATTGAAAGAGTTTTGCGCTTACTATAATCTTTTTATGCAAATATTACGCAAGTATAAATTATGTAGAAAATCTGCATGAATATAATTACACGTAATAGATAACTAAAGATGATCATCCCATAAGAAAACCGAAAAAGAAAAAACTAATAAGGAATTAATTAAAATGAATGTTTAAAAGAATATGCAAATTAGCTAGATCTTTTGAGGATCAATGCAATTCTACGACCATACATAACAAAGTTGTATTTTCTTTTTAAATAAATAAAAAAAAAAAAGGTCCTTGGCCCTCGAGCCTGGATCAAAGTATAGTTTTTGTTCTGATTCAACATGGCCAATGGAGCGGAAACCCTCTATGTTAAGACAATTATTTTTTTGACTAGTGCCAGAGTGTCCTTTTTTTGCCCTTCTTTTGGGGAGCTGGTTTCCCCCCCCCCACACACACACACATTAAAAACGACCTTGTGTCACATTTTGCTTTCGTGAGGAAACAAATAAATACCAACAGAAAAAAAGGTTTTTGATGTAAATATAAGTATACAAAACAAGTCAAATTTATCGGAGTATAGATTAACGATTTCACAAATGTTCAATATGCGCACAGCGCTAGAGACGACCCTCTTTTCCAATATTATTGATCGGCCATGTCCTTTTAGTTTGCACATATTATCTTCCTCTTTGGATTTTGAACTCATTGTCCAAATATGCACTGTCGTCATTTAGAATTATTAACCGGAAATGGAGGGCAGATATTTGGAACAACATAACGTCGAGGCAATGCACATATGGTCGATAAGTTTTAATTACTGCGCCAGTGGCTCTCGTCTTCAGGAGGCCTCAAGTTTTGACAAGCTTCTGGGCTTGACCATTACTCCTGATCTTAAATGGAACACGTATATCAAATCTGTTGCCAAGGCCGCTGGAAAAATGGTGGGATCTTTCTATCGATCCAGTAGATATCTCACTGCTGATGCTATTCTCTACCTATATAAGAGCCAGGTACGTCCAAGGATGGAATACTGTTGCCACATCTGGGCAGGAGCTGCTAGAAAGGACCTGTCCTGCCTTGATAGGGTTCAAAATAGACTTCGTAGCCTCGTAGGAGATGTCCTTTTCTCCTCCTTGCAACCTCTATCTCACAGAAGAGATGTTGCGAGTTTGTCTCTGATGTATCGTTATTTTCATGGAAAGTGTTCAACTGAGCTTCAATCTTTGGTCCCCCCTCGCCAAACTTTCACAAGAAACACTCGTCTAGCTGTAAACACTATCAATAATTTCCCCCACTCTTTATCTGTGCCTAAACCTAAACGTAGATTCCATGAACAACGCTTCTTTCTTAGAACTGCACGCCTGTGGAATTGTCTTCCGTTTTCCTGCTTTCCGGCTGACTACAATATGGTTGTGTTCAAGTCTAAAGTAAATAAGTTCTTGATGAGCCGTTCCATATAAGTTATTAAATTTACCAAATTTTCATTACTAATGATTACTATATTGACCAATTTCTACTGTACACTCTTTAACCCTTATCCTTGAGTGGCCTCTGGGCCTTGATAATGTGGTGATGCCTTTGTAAAAAAAAAAAAAAAAAAAAAAAAAAGATCGAATCTATTCAACACGATATAATTAAATATTGACATATAACGTTGCATTTTAAGTGGTCCTATTTTTTTTGACCACCCTGGTGCCTTCGGCCCGATTTTATAGATGTTTTTTTTTCCACGATTATAAGATGTGACACACTGTTGGGAATGTAGGATTTGTAAAGCCAGCGCCGTAGAGGAGCAGCACGTGCGCCATTAAGAATGCCTGAGAAACCCCAGCGACATTTCCTGTTATGGGCACCTCAGGTGATTAGCAATAGGATGAATCCTTTCCAAAGGGCGAAGAGTGTGCCTGCTTTTTCTTTTCCGGTGGCAGTTATTTAGTTGTTTTGTTTTACGGCATATCAACCCTTTTTGGATTGTTAAATGCCTAATCCTGTCATCTTGGTAAAAAAATTTTTTTTATATATTTAAGTTCTTTATATCTTCAAATATTCGTTCGTTGTGTTTGGTTTGATTTGGTTTGGTTTGGTTTGGTTTGGTTGTCTTGTTTTACAGCATATCAAACCTTTACAGGTCATTTAATGTTGAAAGAATGTTGTGTTTCGAGTTTTTTATATCTTCAAATATTCCTTCAACGGTTTGGTTTTGCTAGGTTCTTTTTTTTTACGAAATGAAAATTTTACATATTAATCTTTGCACGCAATCAAATATCAAATCCGGTCATCTTGGTAAAAAGATTTTTAGCTTCAAGTTCTTCACATCATTAAATATTCATTCATGGTGTTTGATTTGATTGTTTGATTTCACGGCATATCAACCCCTTTCGAGATTTAATGCCAAATGCAGTCATTTTGGTAAAATGCTTTAAGTGCTTCACATCTTCAAATATTTATTCTTGGTGTTTGGTTTGGTTGTTTTGTAGAGGAAAATTGATATTTTCGTTTTTCGTTTTGCATAACGTGATTTAGTTTTGCAAAGGGGAAGGGGAAAAAAACAATAGCATCATATTAGGTGTATTTTAAGTCAGAAAGCCATTATCTTCAGACATTCTGATCTGGTAGCACCAGCTCTTCCGGTGAACGATATTTATATACGTTTAAGTCGGTTAAATTTATCAAATATATATCACACTAGCAGTAGTCAGACAAAAAAAAAATAAAATAGTATAAGTGTGACATATGTTGACTTGTTCAATCGAATACTGTTCACATTTGAAGTCAGTTGGACGAGAACCGAGAAAGTTATTGGATCTTGTGTCCTGTTCCCGTACCAAGCCGATGACGTTATAATATTATGACGTCATCCATTAAAATAGTGAGAGGCGACAAACGTAAGCAGTGAAAGACGTCACTAAAGGATCACTCCATTCATTAAAACAGAGATATAGGGATAACCGTGCTTGGTGGATGACGTCATCATTTTTATTACTTCACTCTCAAATCAAATGGAGGTGGTGGAAGAGGGGAGACATTTAATATTTTACGTAGACTTGTGATCCGAGGTGTAATGAGTCATCTTTAGGCGAACCGTCCGGTGTATAATTAAAATAATCTTCTTTCTCTCATTTTGTCCTTTAGTCCTCAAATGTCATGAGCGATGTCTCCGACAAAGGGGGAACAATTGCTGTTTTCTGGGTAGTAATCCATCCATATAACACTTATGATGAGCTAGTTTTTAACCTAAAAACTAAAAGTCGCAGAGCGGCGCAAGGGGCCTCAAATGATTGGATTTTTTACGTTCTTTTATGAGTTTTTAGCTGGTTAAAATAGTTTTTAAGGGGTCAAAAATGGGTCAAATTGAAAAAATCGTTATACATTTAGTACATTCATCTTAATTTTTTTTTAATCGGTTCACATTCGTGTCACGTTTGTATAGTGATAACGTCAGCAGCTTTTAATGCTACAGTTTCGGTTTCGATTCTAACTGATGACACCCAAATTCTTGTATTTTTAACTTTTGAAATCACGACTATATAATAATATATACAAATTTTGGGCTAATTAAAATATCATATTTAAACGTATTTTACGACCGGGCAAAGCCAAGCACCCATCCCCGCTAGTATGATATATATTCAATAAAATAACAATGTAAAAATGGTTTGTCTAACTTGACTAGACAAATGATAAGATCGTATGCCTAAAGAGAACGCATAAAAATTGTGTTTATACTCGATAAAAATGTGTTTACATGGTTCAATTATTAGATAAACCATTTCGAGTTAAAATCCATTTAGTATTACGCATGTAACCCAAAGAAAAAAAAACACGTTCAAAATATGTAAATATAGAGACCATTTTGTAAAAATCAACATTTAACCATTCGATAAGATTCCCTTTTGTAAAATGAATCACGATTTTTTTCTCCCACATCTACGCATTTCAGCGTGTTCTTCTTCAGATTATCAACATATTTAACGAGGATACGTCAGTATAGACCCATAGCCAACTTCAGCCGACTTCTTCCAGTGTCAAATTCGTAAGAGACTCCCCAATCGCATGTGCGTCTCGTTCAACTATGATTTTTAATGGCCTTAATCAAATAACATCCCAGTAACTTTGGACGCAAAGTGTATTTGGTATCTGGTTGATATAAACACCGTTACCATCAAAGTAGTCCCGGTGCTTCCTGGTTTTAAGAACAAGTACCTCAACTCCTACTGAGTATACTTGACCCCCTAAAGTTTTCTCAAGTGCTGCCAACAGTTGACACTATTGAATTCTTTTTCAATTAAGTCTGTTCGCGCATTTATTTGTTTAGTCTGGCACCATCAAATCGACCAGTTCTGTCGTTCTTTTAACCCCTAACCCTAACCCCCAACCCTAACCCTAGATTCCAAATGGGCTGGATAAAATATAAACCATTCAAGAGTGCTAAAGAAAAGGAATGGATTATGAGGCTTGTAACGTTGGTAAGGCATAATTTGTTCAATAGCTAACAGATAATGAAGTTAGTCAAGCATTTTTGGTAGAGGACAACCCTAACCCTAACCCTAACCCTATCACTAATCTTTACTCCAACGCTGATCCATAATCATAAACCCTAACACTTACACTACTCCCTAAAACGAACCCCTAATCTACTGCTGGCCCTAACCCTAACCCTAACCCTAACCCCTAACCTAGAATCATCACGTTGATAGCCGGCAGGTGTTGCTTTAGTTTGTTTTCCAAATCTATTTCGTTATGCGATATGTTATATTGTATTAAATAAGATACAAACGGAAAAAAAACAAACAATTCATTTAATAGCTCTGAAATAATGTGTTGTTAGAGTTAGATTCTACTAAATATAACTGCCCCTAACCATTATAACATATTGGGGCCCTACAATAGCTAGCGAGTAAGTTAGCTAGGTAAATATGCAATACAATGCATCCTCAACCATTACACCCAGTGGTGTGTTGGGCAGCAACAAATCCCCTCCACCTCCGCCTATCCTGAGCCAACCTAGCCAGTGAATCCCAAGAATGCTGCATAGTTTTCCTCTCCTTTTTCACCGGTCTTCCTCTCTTCCTTTTTTCTGATGTAAACGTCTTCGCAGCTTTGGCCACCAGCATTCATACAAATTTCACTTGACTCAGAAGGCCCCCACCCGCTGAAGTAAGGGTTCTCTTTGTTGTCGTTTCCGTAACATACTTGTTTTACGAAAAAGGGTCGTTAGTCCTATGCTCCCCCCCAACCTGGAATACCAGGGATCACTTTTTGTCTGGTTTCCATCCATCAACATTTCAAGCAAGGGTGGCCCTGCCAGGAGCTTTCGCTCCCGCCAGCATATTTCTAGGGATCATTGAAACACTCTAGCTCCGTTACCGGGACAAGATGGTAATCCAAGAAGGATAATACACTGCAAAGCTTGTTAAATTGGTGTAGCAATTTGAAACAAATAAATATTAAACATTTGAAAACAAATAGGAAACATTTGACAGACCAAGAATTGCAATAAGAATAAAACAATAACATTAGTCTCATTTTCAAACGTCAAAGATGACGCAATTGGAGTTTCGAAACAGTTAAGTATAGGTTGACGACCGAATCGTATTAGTCAAAGAGTCGTGAGAGAAAACAACGGGATGCTTCAATCATACAGTTCACAGAGTTTTTGATTCAATTAGAGAGTTGTTCGTTTGGCGTTAGCTGCGGCTCTTTTACTCCCAAGAAGCAAAAAGGGGTTTTATTACTTAAGGTGTGGTACGAGCGAGGAGAACTTGATATTACGACTCCGATCATTTCAGTGTCATGAAACAAATAAAACTGTAATAAATGTTATGTTTGGTTATTATGTGTTGACTTGCATGCAAATAAAATGTCAGAGGCATCTTAGTTACAGCGTCAACAAGACGAGTGTAATTTACCGGCAAGAAGTGGCAATGATGAAAGTGTAAAAGTGTATTGACTGTTTATTGTTATTAAGAACTGTACGCTGTCATCATCATCATCTTACTTGAATGTTACTGTTAACTGTTCTTTGTGTTATGCATGTAACATGTCACTCTTTCTAAGAAACGAACATTTACGTGTTTATAAATAGACAATTATATACACAACTATAATGATTGCAGGGTTTTATACATACATGAAAGCACATGATAGTTATGGTTATATAACATGTTGTACTGTAAAGGCTTTATATGACTACATAACACTTTGAAGTTCAAAGAAGAGATCGTGCAATGATTAAGCCAATTATTAAACAAGAAGTCGCTAAAGACTCAGTAATGAATGGCGAACCTGCAGTAATTGAAGCCAATTCAATTTTTATCAGTTATTTTTATTTATTTATTTCTTGTTTGCAAATTATCAACAAACTTTTGTTGACCACAACACCGGACCACATACACATAGGATGAAAATATGATGGTTTCACGTGAGGATTTGTATATAGAAAAATAAACGGCGTACACTGTGAATAGTTTTCCTCGTAAATATCAAGATAAAGTAACACCAAATGCACATACACACTGTTTGGAAAACCCACTGCCTACAAATGGTGTCATTTTTGCTTCGTATTTACGTATCATACATTTACCTTGTCAAGTTTTATAAGCAAAAATAAAGGGAAAGGCTTAATCTCAATAATATCTGATAATAGAAAAGAAAGGAAAGAATTTCTTTCACTTTTGATATAGTTTCAATAATATACCATTATTATTATTATTATTATTATTATTATTATTATTATTATTTACTCACGAGGTGGTGTTCTCTGGAGTTAAGCCTCCCCAGGTTTCCAGTACTATCCTCCTCTTTCGATAACCTTTATAGATGAATTTGCATCAGCGTAACATCATCATCATCATCATCATCATCATCATCATCGTCGTCGTCGTCGTCGTCGTCATCATCATCATCATCATCATCATCGTCGTCGTCGTCGTCGTTGTTGTTGTTGTTGTTGTAATTATTATTATTATTATTATTATTATTATTATTATTATTATTATTATTATTATTAAACCAGAAGAAAGAGAAGAGAGATAAGGAGTTTTGTCTTCTTTTCCTTGTTTAGTTTTGTCTTCTTTTTTATCGAGAGAGAGAGAGAGAGAGAGAGAAAGAGAGAAAGAGAAAGGGAGAGAGGAGAAGAAAGTCTGAGAGGGGGATTGTTTTCTCTTTCTGTTAGTTTAGTTTCAAGAATTTCAATGAACACTGCTTTCGATTGTTACCGACGTATGATGAATCTGCATTGGTATGATATCTACATCCTCGAAAAGAAAAAAAAAACGAAAAATTATTTTTTTAGATCGGAATTTTTCGATTTTCGATACTTGTCAGATGAATTTCTGTACAAAACTTATCTAAGAACACTGCCAGACAAATAAATTAGCTTTGTGTTAAATTTTAAAACGGCAGCCTCAGCCGTTTCAGAATCTATAAGGAAGGAACACTCACAAAGTGACTTTTATATAATAGTAGAGACAGAGATTGTTCCCAATGTGCCATGTGCTTCGACTTCAAATAACACTAACAAGAGCTGACATGCCGTAAAACAGACAAAGCGAATGAAAAAAGCACGTACCATATTATTTTGTAAGCGATGTAAACAGTTAAATATTAGCCGTATAACGGTTTTGTGTTTTTACAATAAAACTGCGTCGACATATGTTTTACTGTGAATACGATTTTCAGCGCGAATGTTTGACTAACGCATGCGCACTTGTGTGTTTGTCTACACATGTGGACATTGACATAATGATTGATATCACGTGCACTTTTATTACAGTCGGCCATCACGCTTATTTTCTTCTTTTTTTTTCTTTAGATCAAAGCAATGTCAGAAAGCATGACAAAGTCGATCTATAGAAATATAACATTAAATATTAAATTTTATTGATGAATGATAACAAATTAAAAACAAACATCAAGAAAAAAAAATAGTAACAGTAAAGAAAAAGTGTCGTGCTAACCTTAAAGATTAGAAGCGTTTTGGTATGAAGAGCGGCTCGTTAGGCAAGGGAGGAAATTAGCATTAACTGAATGATATGTTTCTGTTATCTACGGTGGAGGATATGTCAGACCCTGTGGAATATATATATATATATATATATATATATATATATATATATATATATATATATATATATACATATATATGTACATATACATATATATACATATACATACTAAGTTATAAAATGTATATGACGATTAAGCTACACTGAATATTCCGCGTTTCATCCACTAGGACGCTTCAGGCTTATGCATATGCCTGAAGAGTCCTAGAGTGGATGAAACGCGGAATATATATATATATATATATATATATATATATATATATATATATATATATATATATATATATATATATATATATATATATATATATATTGCTTTTATCATTATAACCCCGGGGATTTTTCTTAAACCATTACGAGTTGTTTCAATCGACAGGACAATAATATTATCCTACCGATCTCATCAGACAATCCAAGGCAAAATAAATTAGAAGGAAGATTCTTTTAAATTAGAAATTAGCATTGGAGTGCTAGACAGATAGGGGAGAGGGCGGAGTAGGAGAGAAGAATAGGAAAAGAAAAAGAAAAGAAAAAATAAAGGGATGGAGGGGGGGACAAATATAGATTATATGTTGTTAGAATTGTAATTAAAGATTAAGAATAGAAGGAAAGAAATTGAAATGAATTAAAAATGAATTAAAATTGAATTTACGAGAAGAGAGGTTATTATTTAAGAGGTTGAAATAATAAAAACACATTTAGCTTTACTGAAGCATTGAGCATTTTCCCCTGTTTTGTACCAAATATACCTCCTGATATATATATTATTTTTTTTTAAATATAATTATCTACTGACACGTGTTTCGTCGTCCACGACTCATCAGAGTGGCTGAATCTAGCGAGATTCGAATATATATATATATATATATATATATATATATATATATATATATATATATATGTAGATTATTATATATATATATATATATATATATATATATATATATATATATATATATATATTAGCGTTTGTATATATATGTATATGTATATAATTTATATAAATATAAACAAATTTAGATGGTCGCGACACTGGATATGCTAATGTTCCGTACAATTATCTACTGCCACGTGTTTCGTCGTCCACGACTCATCAGAGTGGCTGAATCTAGCGAGATTCGAATATATATATATATATATATATATATATGTAGATTATTTTATATATATATATATGTATATATATATATATATATATAAATATATATATATATATGTATATATATATTAGCGTTTGTATATATATGTATATGTATATAATTTATATAAATATAAACAAATTTAGATGGTCGCGACACTGGATATGCTAATGTTCCGTACAATTATCTACTAACACGTGTTTCGTCGTCCACGACTCATCAGAGTGGCTGAATCTAGCGAGATTCGAATATATATATATATATATGTAGATTATTTTATATATATATATATATATATATATATATATATATATATATTAGCGTTTGTATATATATGTATATGTATATAATTTATATAAATATAAACAAATTTAGATGGTCGCGACACTGGATATGCTAATGTTCCGTACAATTATCTACTGCCACGTGTTTCGTCGTACACGACTCATCAGAGTGGCTGAATCTAGCGAGATTCGAATATATATATATATATATATATATATATATATATATGTAGATTATTTTATATATATATATATATATATATATATATATATATATATATATATATTAGCGTTTGTATATATATGTATATGTATATAATTTATATAAATATAAACAAATTTAGATGGTCGCGACAATGGATATGCTAATGTTCCGTACAATTATCTACTGCCACGTGTTTCGTCGTCCACGACTCATCAGAGTGGCTGAATCTAGCGAGATTCGAATATATATATATATATGTAGATTATTTTATATATATATATATATGTATATATATATATAAATATATATATATATATATATATATATATATATATATATGTATATATATATTAGCGTTTGTATATATATGTATATGTATATAATTTATATAAATATAAACAAATTTAGATGGTCGCGACACTGGATATGCTAATGTTCCGTACAAATTGTCGGTTAAATTACCTCTAAATGACGTCATCAACATGTATCACCAGACCTACGACCATCGCCTGATCTTTGTCACGTAATCATCCGTGTTTATTTTTACTTATCGAATTCTCTTACTCCAAGTTAAAATTCCTAGGAACTATTTCAATGTAAACTAGCAGGACCTGTGGAAATTCCACAGCGGACTCTTTCATATGTAATATATTGATGTTGGCATTCTGTGAATGTTCAGTTTAAATAGGGACGCCCTGGTATTATTATAGCTCTTTTGTTAAAACTGTAAAATTATTTATCTAAGCTAGCAGGGACACCCGGCTAGCCCGGTTGTAAAATAATCGTACGCTTAAATATAATATTTTAATTCTTTAATTCAGATTTTGTATATATTACTATAGAGTCAAGTTTCTATAGATTCTTATATATTATAGTGATGGTTTCAAAAGTAAAAAATATATGACTATATGACTTCGGTTCATCAGCTTGAATTGAAACCGAAACCCAAACTTATAAAGATTTTTTTTTTTTTTGGTAAAAATATTGATTACAAGAAATGAAATACGCGCTATCGTAATATATAGATATTTTCTCAAAGTAAAAGGAAATTTTTTCGCTTCGATAACAGTTTTTTCTGTTATCGAAAGTTCTACTAAATTATACATTGATACTCGGACATGAGATGGCTCCCCGGTATTTTCCAGGAGCCAATAATATAGCATAGTCACTGAACATTGCCTTTCTCGGTGTTGGAAGTGAACACCTACAATCATGCACGTTAAAGAACAGCATTAACCAACGAGGTGGACTTCATGACGAGGTGGACTTCATGCGATTCAAACAATTCCGAGGCATGTCCTTTGTGAGCACTATATTGAGGTTTGACATCTCTAACAAAAAATCAAAGTTAGTAGTGGCTGCTTAGAACAATTAACGTTTACCCAACGAATCACGAATCGTCTTGTTCATCTTGATACATAAACGCGCGTTTTTATACTTAATAATATATTATACTTAGTTATATATAATAGTTAGTTATAATTATTGTTTGCTATATATAATACTTAGTTATATATAATAGTTAGTTATATATTATTGTTTGCTATATATTATACTTAGTTATATATAATAGTTATATATTATTGTTTGCTATATATTATACTTAGTTATATATAATAGTTAGTTATATATTATTAGTTGCTATATATTATACTTAGTTATATATAATAGTTAGTTATATATTATTGTTTGCTGTATATTATACTTAGTTATATATAATAGTTAGTTATATATTATTGTTTGCTGTATATTATACTTAGTTATATATAATAGTTAGTTATATATTATTGTTTGCTATATATTATACTTAGTTATATATAATAGTTAGTTATATATTATTGTTTGCTGTATATTATACTTAGTTATATATAATAGTTAGTTATATATTATTGTTTGCTATATATTATACTTAGTTATATATAATAGTTAGTTATATATAATTGTTTGCTGATTATTATACTTAGTTATATATAATAGTTAGTTATATATTATTGTTTGCTGTATATTATACTTAGTTATATATAATAGTTAGTTATATATTATTGTTTGCTATATATTATACTTAGTTATATATAATAGTTAGTTATATATTATTGTTTGCTGTATATTATACTTAGTTATATATAATAGTTAGTTATATATTATTGTTTGCTGTATATTATACTTAGTTATATATAATAGTTAGTTATATATTATTGTTTGCTATATATTATACTTAGTTATATATAATACTTAGTTATATATTATTGTTTGCTATATATTATACTTAGTTATATATAATAGTTATATATTATTGTTTGCTATATATTATGCTTGTTATATATAATAGTTAGTTATATATTATTGTTTGCTATATATTATACTTAGTTATATATAATAGTTAGTTATATAGTATTGTTTGCTATATATTATACTTAGGTGTATATAATAGTTATATATTATTGCTTGCTATATATTATACTTAGTTATATATAATACTCAGTTATATATTATTGTTTGCTATATATAATACTTAGTTATATATAATACTTAGTTATATATTATTGTTTGCTATATATAATACTTAGTTATATATAATACTTAGTTATATATAATACTTAGTTATCCAGTTTTTAAATGTGGATAATCTGTCATGTCTTTTACAACTATTATTGTATCATGTTGTATACATCGTTGTATTCGGTAATAAACCGACTTTCATCTGTCCTGGCACGCCAATGATCTCATAGGTCACGGGGTAAGACACATGAATGTCTAACTATGGGTGTGTTTGAAACTGCAGGTCATTTTCTATGATTATTTGTCGATTTAGGTTCGGCGTTGTGCGTTAGTTAGGAAAAGCTGGGATCTTTTGGCAAAAACTGACACTGAATTGTTACAAATGTCAGTTCTTTTTTAGGGCAGCCATTTTCTATCATAATATATTGACTTAATTTTTATTTTCATTACGTCCGTCAAGGGGTTATTTTTTGTTTGTTTTTTTGTTTTTTATTTTTTTTTTTTTTCATTTTTTGAAGGTGTCACCATGTTTGTTTGTGACAAGTAAACAGCAATAGCTGAACTGAACCGCTAGAAAACGACTTTCAGTCGGTAGTGAAATGGGAATATAAATGAATAGTAACGTTTAATGCTACTAAGACTAAACTACTTTACTTTAACAATTAAAAGAACCCTGTCCAGAAGCGAAAGACTAGTAGCAGATGCACCAGCCCAAATGTGACAGCAATACTCCATACATGGGCGAATGGTGGCTTTGTAGAGATACAAAATCCTATAGTATTTCTGGACGAATACTTAACATATCAGATCCTTCCTAGACAAAAGACAAATTCAGGTTGTCCTCGAGGGTCGTACATCTAAATAGCAT
Source organism: Euprymna scolopes (assembly GCF_053919585.1). NCBI lineage: Eukaryota > Metazoa > Mollusca > Cephalopoda > Sepiida > Sepiolidae > Euprymna > Euprymna scolopes. The sequence goes on along the minus strand of NC_136504.1, from coordinate 102,560,185 downwards.
GATATGACTGCACGCATGCTACAGAGATTGATTCTTGGACTTTTATTATTTCTGATATTCATAAACGATTTCCCTGATAAAATTGTGTTTGAGATGGGTACATTTGCCAATGACACCACGTTCTATAATAGACACGAGGGAACAACAAATGACCACATATCGAAAGCAATGGCTGAAACCTTACAAAAACGACTTTCAATCTGTAGTGGAATAGGGTTTTTCGGGGGGCTAGGATTGGATTTGGTGTGAGTTTGTTGCTTTTTGAAAAAAAAATTCTGCTTGTTGCATCGCTATGTACTCTTCTGATTGAGAAGCTTCTGGCTTTCTGATGAGTCCATGGAAGAAATCCATTTCACATCTATCTTAAACTTTACACATATGAGCTGGAAATGTAATCTGTTACCACGTATTTTTAGTTATATAATACTAATATTTACAGAATTATCACGCTGACACACCGGTTCCCGTTAGATCATCGAAGTTAAGCGGTGTTTAGCCTGGTCAGTGCTAAATGGGTGATCACTTGGGAATAGCAGGTGCTGCTTG
>NC_136504.1:102529639-102554639 GCF_053919585.1 Euprymna scolopes | reverse complement strand
AATCTTACGTGACGAAGAAGAAAAGATAAGACGAACACAAAAACATCAGAAGATGAAGAGACGTTCATTTAATGCACAGTCTGTATTTTTAGTCATTTTTACTTTCTTTACACCCCCCCCCCGCCTTTGTGCTATTTTTATTTACTTCTGCCGTAAGAGGTTAGAGACAAGGTCAAATTTCGAAAAACCAACTCACTAGTGTATGGATAAAAGAGTTATCTTCCCCTGATAAAGAAAGTACTCGGGAGTTATTTGCCTGTCATACAGGCAGTATCCAGGGAGTTATCCCACCGGGTACAGGAAGTACATGGAGAGTTATCTGCCCCTGATACAGAAAGTATCTAAGTAGTTATTTGCCCATAATACAGAATGTATCCGGGAAGTTATCCGTTCCGGGTACAGGAAGTACATGGAGAGTTATCTGCCCTTGATAGAGGAAGTATCTGAGGAGTTACCTGCCACTGATACAAGATCAATAACATCTTATACAACCTAAAATCACGAGTGCATTTGAAAAATTTTACCACCGAACAGAAAGGCCTGGCATGTAAAATTAACAGTAGGTTCTTTGAAAAGACAAGGGCGCGTGCGATATGAATGTTTTTGTTTAGAGTATAATTGGACCGTAATAGTTGGCTTTTGAATTTTAAAAATTAATTCAAGCCATTATATCAAAAAATTTATAAAATAAAAAAATAGCTTCTCTACAGTGCAATGTAGACTACAATGTATTATGAAGCAAGTCATTGCAGGAACGGATAAAGAGGTTTCTTCCCGGCGCACCAGAGTGGGCCCTCAACCAGAACAGGAAACCAATCAATTTGATTGAAAAATGGGCAATTTCACTAATTTTAATGACAATAAAAGTACGATATTGAACATTCGTTGATCCTTATTTAACCCCGGGCAACGTCAGATATATATGTTTTATTCTTTTATTACCGTTCCATCTGTTTAGTTACACATGTTTCGGTTACCGAATCGTATTAACGATCCAGTAACTTCGTAAGACTTTACAGAAATGGTTATTATGATTGGAAAAATGCTATTAGAACAAACATGAAAAAGCGAAAAAAAAAAAAAACGAAAAAAGGGGGAAAAGAAAGGGGAAAGGGGGAGGAGATCGACAATGGTTAAGTTTTAAGGTTTTTGGAGATTAGGGGGAATTTAGGAAATTCAGCTAGGCGCAGATAGAAATATAGGGAGGGGGAGGGGAGAGAGAGAGAAAGATAAAGAAGGAGGTAAGGTAAGGAGGGGGGAATAATTTTACTTTTAAGTTTTAAGATTTAATAAACAATAACAGGTGGTGGGGATAAGGAGGGTTTAAGCTGTTCAACCAGACAGGAATATATGAAAGGGACAGAGAGAGAGAGAAAGAGAGAGAGAGAGAGAGAAAGAGAGAGGCATAAGATGGATAGAGAGAAGCAAGCGATTCAACACGTGGCTCTGGGCTGTCACGCTTAGGAGTTGCGTACGTGTCAAGTGGGTTTTGACATTTTAAGGGTTCATGTAGATTGGGAGGGGGCGTTCTTTGCATTAACTAAGATGCGCCTTCTCGAAGCAGGTTGAGTTACATGCTCCTTTACAACCCCAACCACCCTAACAAAACCCCACTATCTACATCTAATCCAAAATAACCTTACACCAACCATTACGTGGGAAAGCCTAAAAAATTCTAACGTATGTAAATCTTTAAATTCTCTATGTCTCCTCTGCCTGAACGAAAAACTTTTTATCTTCAATTTTAAGGATAGAGACAAATTACTAAATAGAAAACATGAAACTACCATAAACTGCCGGCATTACAAATCCCACCTCCTTAGCAATTATACACCTTTCTGAAACATCCCTCAGACAACATCTTTTTAAACCTGCTGAATCAGACACCCAGTACAACCATCTACCACATACACCCAATTACTGTAACATCTACACAATTAATCCTCTTACCCTATCCCCCTATATTACCTTACCCTCTCGCCCTAACACCCCTAAATCCAACAAAATAACCTATATCTCCAATATTACCAATTTAAACACCACATAATTTTATCTACCATACAATTACTTAGTAATCTGCGTCTATTACTCTTTGTAGCTAAATTTACCCACCCACAATTTCCACAATTTGATGTGGGAGACTATTGTGCATATAACTATATAGGTTTGCACCTGCACATGTGGCCACATGTAAGTATGTATTGGAGCGTATAACTGCGCAATGTTTTATATGCATAGGTATATATCTTAATATGTAGATGTCCCAATATAACTGTGAGTATAAATTGATTTATAATGTGCTAAAAACCAAATAGAACTTAGAATAGTAATTTAAGTATTTAATCCCCATAAAATTACCTTAGACTCCTCCCCAAACTTTATAATTATACCTACCTACAACCATTGTCCCGCCCAACTATTAATCATACAATCGTCTAGAACTCGCATTTTCCTTTTCTACCTGTTAGAAATATAGTCCAATATCCCCCTGAATATTTTAAAAGATTTTATGTAACCAATTCACCTGTTTACTTATTAGCCGTACCCCCGTTCCCTCCTAATATCCTGTCTCTTTAAGTATTCCACTTATCCGATATTTCTACTTATTTTCTGATATACTTTCCTTCCTCCCATACTCTTATACCACACTTTATCTTCCTTTTTTATATATATTCAACTACTTATCACACCCTATTCGTTCCTTCTCTTAGTTTATATCATTTACACATTTATTTATACAGGGATCCAACTATCCCGCACTTACTAATTACTATTAAAGTCCTCCACATATATAAGTGTGTATATATGATAGTTTGTATTGGTGTCTCTCTTTTTTTTTTCATTTTTCTTAAACTTTTTCTTCTAGGGGATGGGACATCCAACCAGATGTCTGACATTTACCCCTATTTTAGTGAGTCCAACCAAGAGATCTTTTCAGGATTCTAGCCGTCCCTTTCAGTGCAATCGTTTGTATTTCACTTGCACTTGGTTCACCGGGTATGCTTGCTATGTACTTTTTAAAGTTTTTTTTCATAAGCCCAGTTGCTCCTATGATGACTGGTATAATTGAAACGTCTTTTAATTTCCAATTTCGTTTCATATCATACATAAGTCCTTGATACTTTGTTATCTTTTCCCTCTCAACTCTGTTAAGCCCTGTATCATTGGGTACACTGACCTCTATTACGGTCGCTTTTTTGTTTGCTCTGTCCCAAATCACTATATCTAGTTTAACAGCTGCGTTTTCAAGATATGTAGCAGTAGGGATTATGTAGTCATAGTGAATAGTGTAGTTGTCATTCCCAACTGTTCGTTCGGGTATATGTTCCCAGGAGTTTTTACTACACTGAATGTTGAGTTTCTTACATATCTTCCAGCGAAGGTATTTGCAAACTCCATTATGGCGATCTGTATAATAACCGTCTCCAAGTAGGACTATTATCTTTAACGCACTTACTTACTTCTCTGTATGCATGTATATGTATCTCTATATATACATGTATGCATGCATGTGGATATAAAAAGGTTTATGTGTATATGTATTTATATATGTGTCTGTATACGTACATGTATGGGTGTATGTATTCATGGGTCGTGTATATATGCATGGGTATGTATTTGTGTATATATGTATTATGTGTATACATGTATTTGTACTTGTTTATGTAGATGTATTTATGCAGATGTATATGCATATGTATGTGTATGCATATATGAGCGTATGTATGCGTGTATGTGTATATGTCAGGTCATGTCACGTGCTACTGGTACTATGTAACCCAGTACTACCTGCCTCATGGTCGGGTCACCGGCGACTAAACTGGTTCCCCCACCAGACTTGTTTGATGAGGATGGCGGCTAGTCTCCTTGAAGGATTAAAAACAAGACTTTCCAAAGGGCGAATGAACTCTTTTTCTGGGTAAACGGCCAACTAGCACCGTGTATATTTGTGTGTGTGTATTTGTGTATTGGGGTGGAGAGGGCTCCCGTAAGCCGTGGTGAAGGCAACCTTTCTAGGAGAAGAAAATCTCTGATTTAAAAAAAAACATAAAGCGGAAGACCATTACCCACATTAAGCTTATCTGCACTTTAATTTGTTGCTGGCTGTCTTGCTCTTGCTTGTTGCTGGATCTCAACATTTTGAACCGAGAGAGAAACTTAGCTGTCGTACAAAGCTAAGACTCTGTAACATCATCTTTGTATAGATACTCCCTCAGGCATTTGGGCTCATGGATTTTAAATGTCTGAGGGAGTGGCACTCGTCTGACAAGACGTTGCAATCATCATGTGTATATGTACATCTGGATATATGTGCGTGTGTGTATCTATGTGTGTATGTATGTGTATATGTGTATACATGTGATACACTTGACAATGAAAATAAGGTACGACATAACCATTACCCAAAACACGATCTTAGACACCCACTCCTTATATATCTACAAGAACTCCTGACTCATTATAACTTAACCACCACCTTCATAACTTTTAACCTTTAAACCTTCAGGTCCCCTATATCGGTCCAACCACATTTAAACTCTTAAATATCCTACTAACCGTATAACTAGGAATATAGCACCACCTAACTGTGAATACTCTAGCCTAATTAATAACTCGTACTCCTTATATTTATATTTCTGATACATATAATTTTAACCACTATATACATAAAACTACTTAAGGAATTATAATTGATCCCTAAACCTATTTACATCTTTACTACATTTAATTTACAATTATTATTATTATTATTATTATTATTATTATTATTATTATTATTATTATTATTTTTGTTTTTATTTTTATTTTCACTTATATAACCATTTACAATTGACTCAGTATGCCCATATGTATGTAGTTCTATATCTGCAGTGCTTGTGCTTTGTGGGCGTATATGTGTATGTGCACCCTTATACCAATACTTAACCCTAGTAATCCTGCTACATCTGACCCCTAATATCAGACACCCCAAACTAGCATATTAAACAATGTAATCAACTCCAATACATTATTCTAGGCTCCCCCATTTATCTCTTTCTTTATCTAAACCTACCTAAACATTAGGACCTATGAGTCATTATAACTTAACACCTACGCAATGAACACTTATATCCAGGCAAATCCATAAGACTCCCAAATATTAAACCAACCACATGTATTGGAACATATTTTATAATACATCTACCTAATTAATTATACCTATTTATATATATCCTAATTTTATTTAATTTACTTATTATAGATATGTATATGTTTATATATGCATGTGTATGTCTGTGTACGTGTGTATATATTTATGTATGTATATATATATATGTGTGTGTGTGTGTGTATGTGGATGCATGTGTGTATATGTATGTATGTATATGTATATCCATGTTTTACTATATATCTATATGTATATATGTATGTATATGTATATGTATATATATATATGTATATGTGTGTGTATGTGCATATATGTTTACATATATATTCACTTTAATTTCTTAAAGACCTGTAATAGACAATGAATTTAAATAGATATTTAAGTTCGATATAATTCAACCTGCTTCGAGAAGGCGTATCTTAGTTAATGCTAACAACGCCCCCCTCCTAATCTGCATGTACCCTTAACATATCAAAACACATTTGACACGTACACAACTCCTAAGCCTGACAGCCAAGAGCCACGTGTTGAATCTCTTACTTCTCTCCCTCTCCGTATTTATTCTTATATCTATATATTCCCCCCCTATCTCCGCTCCCAAAACTCCCCCCGCTCATATATTCCTGTGTCTGGTTGAACTGCTTAAACCCTCCTAACCCCCAACACCTTCTATTGTTTATTAAATCTTAAAACTTAAAATTGAAATTCTAACCCCTCCTTTCCTTATCCCTTTCTTTATCTTCCTCTCCCTCCCCTCCCTATATTTTTATCCGCGCCTAGCTGAATTTCCTAAACTCCCCCTAACCCCCAAAACCGTCTAACGTTTTTCAATCTTAAAACTTAACTATTGTCGATCTCCGCCGCTTTTTCCTCTTTCTTTTCCCTTTTTTTTTGTCTTTTTTTTTTTTCGCTTTTTTCGTGCTTCTTCTAATATCATTTTTCCAATCATAATAACCGTTTCTGTAAAGTCTGACGAAGTTACTGGATCGTAAATACGATACGGTAACCGAAACATGTGTAACTAAACAGATGAAACGGTTATTTTTGGTTATCGGTCCATAATTTCAGAATCAAGAAAGCAATAAAGTGAGCTCATTATATTAAATGTAGAGATGTAGGCGAGTCATATTCATGATATGCCGCGGTAACCGGTTCCAATTTACTGAGGTGAGCATCGAGGCATCGAATCGCTAATCATTTTGATATTGTAAATGGCCAATTCAGTTTGGTCACGTCGCATTCCAATTTATAAATGTGTTATTCAAGTTTGAAAAACTCTCTTTCGTGTTACTCAAAGTTTATGCGTCCTTGAAAATCCCTGTGGCGTTTCTCTTTCGTCTATATTCTTCTGGATACGGAAGGAGATCCCATTTCTATAGCGACATGTTGGTGCCCATGATTGACACAAGTACCCAAGATGGCGTCTTATTTCTATATCAGAAGCCATTAAATACATGTTTCTGTTTGGTTTGGCTTTTAATTTGTCTTCTAACTGAAATAGCCATTGCAATGTGCATCGCGTGTAACAGAGCGCGGACGCGCGTATGCAAATAACGAACAGTGTATGAAATGACGTCACGATAAGGAAAAAGAAAAAAAATTATAAAAAGGAAAGAGACAGCATGTTCGAGGGAGTGAGCACGTTTGAGATCACATTTAAAACGACGTTCGAGGCGACAGACGTTAGCGAAGACGATCACGCAAGAGACGTGGGTGACGTCACAGCCGTAACAATGTGACAACGGACGGCTGAATGAGGAAATAAATATCGTTGTTACAAAAAAGGAGTCGCGTTATTACTTGGCCTATGTTCCTTGCGACGTACTCTGCTATAACGTGTTGGGTTTACGTGTGTAACGTTACTTGTGTTTCAAATAATCTAATTGTTTTAGATTGAAGTTCTGTTTCATCCCGGGGATTCCCTCCGTCCCAAATCACTAATGTTTAGGCTGTTGTTAAGATGGCTTTTCTCTACTGGCTATGGTATGGTGCTGTGCAGTTCTAGGGGATCCTCCCTCCCAGACTTTGTCTACTCTCCTTTTCAGAATAGACTGCTTTATTACTAATCGCTCGAAGAGCCGCTACAGAGAAATACCTATGATGCTCTCCAGGCATTGTCTGCAGATCAGAATGTTATTCCTCGTTTTAATATCATCCGTCCATCCATTAGTCTCTCCCTCCATCCATTCATTGGCAATTTGTTCCGTCCGTTTGTCTATCCTTCTGTTCTTTGAGCTATCCTTCAGTTCATATCATTTGGATGATCCATCATTAATATCAGGTCGAGGCATATATATATATATATATATATATATATATATATATATATATATATATATATATACTCGCATGGGTGCACGGCGTTGCCCGGATGTTAAGCGGTGTGTGTTGAGCAAAAAAAAAAAAAAGTGGTAGTAGGAAGGCAGGCTCGCACCCGTACCGCGAAGGTGGGAAAGAACGGGGGAAAAGTGACGTCTTTACTGTTACGACCACCACCAAACCGGAAGTGACGTAGGTTTAAATTAAGGCTAGACTTTCGAAAATATCGGTGAAAAAAGCGACCCCTCCCTTTTGTAGAAAAGTGCCCAGTTGAGGGTGAAGAAATTAATGTTTTTAGCCAATTTTTCGGTATTTGTTGCCTGAAGGGTCGAGCTTCAAAACGATACTGATCTTGTGAATACCTGTCGCCTCGTTCGAAAGTTTTAGGCAGATATGCAAACATACATACATACATTTATATATTGGTGGCTCAAATTTTCGACCCAAACTGATTAAAAAGCTTGCCCTATCTATGAATACACTTTTCATGTACAATTTCAAATGTTTAGACCAGAAATTGTCTGAGTAATTTGGTAGAGACCATAGAGGTCAAATTTTTTTTTAATTTGACCCCTATTATGACCCCTTAGCATTTAGTTTTTGGGGCTTAAATCAAGTTATTAAGTTAGATCCATGCCCAAGGAACCTATATCTAAAATTTCAAATGTTTATACCCAAAATTATCGGAGGAGTTTGGTAGAGTTCTCAAAAGTCAAATCGTTGAACCTTGACCCCTTAACAGCCAAATTCCTGGCTGAAAAGGGATTATAAAGATTTTCCCAAATCTCAATACTCTGTATATCAAATTTCGAGTCTGTAGACTAAAAATTGACAGAGTTATTGCGTAGGGAATTGTACACAGACAGGCCAACAGATAGACAGACAGACAGACACTTTCACTTTTCTATCTCTCTCTCTCTCTCTCTCTCTCTCTCTATATATATATATATATATATATATATATATATATATATATATATATATATATATATATATATATATATGCTAGCATTTCAGCCGGGAGTTGCCCGGGTGTTTGGATGTGCCTGTTGAGCAAAAAAAAAAAAAAAAAAAAGACTGGTAGTAGGAAGGCAGGCTCGAACCCGTATCGGGAAGGACGAAAAGAACGGGGTGAAAAAACAGATAATAAATTCCGAAAAATTGGCTAAAAACATAAATTTCTTCACCCTCAACTAGACACTTTCATACAGGGATGGGTCGCTTTTTTCATTGATATTTTCGAAAGTCATCCCATCTTTCCGATTGTCTAGTTTTAATTTAAATCTATGTCACTTCCGGTTTGGCGGTGGTCGTTACAGCAACCCCTGTTCTTTCCCTCCTTTACGGTACGGGTTCGAGCTTGCCTTCCTACTAACACTTTTCTTTTTTTTTTTTACTCAACACACACCTCCAAACACCCGGGCAAAGCCGGGCACCCATGCTAGCATATATATATATATATATATATATATATATATATATATATATATATATATATATATATATATATATATATATATTAAGCAATTTTACTTTATTTTATTGATATTGTTATTACTTAAACATATCACCATGATTAATTTATGATTTTTAATTCAAATTATTAAAGCGACATTCATATTTTTCTGTAATTTTCTCACCCATGGTGACCTGTAAACGACCTTCTTTAGTTAACAAAAAGAAAGTCATCTTCCACCATGATAATGCTCGCCCTCACACAGCACAAATACAGCGCAAAGATCTTCGAAGAGGAATTTCGTTAGAAAATCTTGTCTCATCTGATATATTCCCTTGATCTAGCTGCGTGGAATTATCATTATTCCGAGGACTACGAAACGATTTTGATAGCCTGAGGTTAAGATCACGAGAGGAGGTTCAACGTGAGATAGTCATATTTCACATCAAAACCTAAATAATTGTACAATTATAAGCTTGTTGACCAATGGAATCGAGTTATAAAAACAAATGTTGTTTTGTTTGTTTGTTTGTTTGTCTCTCTCTCTCTTTCTCTCTCTCTCTCTCTCTCTCTCTCTCTCTCTCTCTCTTGAAATCACAACTCTATAATAATAAATACGAAGTCTGGACAAATAAAAATACCATATTTAAGCGTATTTTACGGCCGGATAAAGCCTCCCCCTATGCTAGTATATATATATATATATATATATATATATATATATATATATTTAAGTAACAGAAAGGCAGTCATCTTCCATCATGATAATGCTCGTCCTCGCACAGCACTACTGAATAAAGATCTCATAGCAAAATTTCGTTGAGAAATCTTGTCTCGTCCTGCATATTCTCCTGACCTAGACCCCCTTCAGATTATAATTCATTTCGAGTATGACAAAGCTTGTGAAATTCTTTAGGTTTTGATGCGAAATATGAATCTACCTTATGTTCAATCTCTTCTTGTGATGCTAACCTAATGCTATCGAAATCTTTTTTATCATACTCGAAATGAATTATAATCTGAAGGGGGTCTAGGTCAGGAGAATATGCAGGACGAGACAAGATTTCTCAACCAAATTTTGCTATGAGATCTTTAAGCAACGTTGAACCTGGTCATTACTAAAATGGGTGACCAATTTGGGAATTCCAGGCGCTGTATGTAGGAGGACGTCGACACCTCGCTGCAAGAGTTGCAAAAACATAACGTCGTCACCTCCCCTAACGGAGATATACATGCTTGTGAGTTTCATACTCCCATGGCACGTGATTGTGCCGTACATCCTGTCTTATGGGAGATATGTGCTAATCTGCGGAAGAATAAATGTAATGTGAACAGACGTTTCGCTGCTCAACTTCCCACAGTCCCCTGTTAGACACGATTCCAAATAGTACATTTTACAGTTTTACATTTCAAGTGGCAACTTACTTTGTTTGGGGTAAATAAATAAATAAAACTAATATTTCTCAGCCATCCATTCAGCGCGGCCACAGACGAGATTTTTTTCTTCTTTTTTTTTTTTTTACACAGTTATCACCACTTATCAAGGCCCGGAAGCCACTCAGGGATAAGGGTTATTGCAAGTACATTACGTTAGTGAGGAGATTTGCTGATATGTTTACTTAAGGGGGCGGTTCATTAGGAATTTGTTAACATTGGACTTGAAGACAACCAAGTTGTAGTCCGGAGGGAAGCAGGCAGACGGAACAGATTGAACTCACTACACGAGTCTGTAGTGAAATTCAAATCTTGTCGATAGCTGATTACTTGATATTTTGCTAGAATTATCAAAGTTATTTTTTATCGTGACGCCATCACTAGATGGAGTGCCTACCACGGCTTAAGAGAGACCCATCTACCCTCGAGAGGATAGACCGCGCCAGTTTCTCAACCTGGAATTTTACCTCGCAGTATATACAGCGCTTTGCCTTCCTAAATGGTCACCTATCTGGTACTGGCCAGGCTCAACGTTGCTTAACTACAGGGATCTGGCGAGAACCGGTGGGTTAACGGGATTGTGCCGTATTTCTCAGCACTAAGACTTATATGCGAGTCTTTGATATTTCTTTTATGAACGCGAAGAAAAAAGGGACGCAACTCAACGATAGATGCGGCCTACTCATTATTGTCGACCATTATCGTCTGATCAGTTCGGCGTTCGATATAGATCAAACTAATTCTGTGAAGAGATCGAAACACGTAGATTTGTCTGATAAAGTTCAAATAATAAAAAAAAGGAAATAAAAATGAAAAAAAAAAAACATAAAAGAGATGAAATAAAATGCACCGCCGTTCTGATGTTGCACGACTAACGAGGATCCGACAGATATCATGAGAGAGTTCTAGAAAAATGGGTCGAATACTTATAAGAGTTATGTCAACCTAGTCATAATGACGACCTCGGGAGATTCCAAGAAGATCAAAAAAGATGCAAAGCACTTACATCTTTCTGGCCCTTTTGAAGCATGTGCAATACAAGATATTTTTAATGCTTCGTTTACACAAACGTATATATATATATATATATATATATATATATATATATATATATATATATATATATATATATATACTAGCATTTCAGCCCGGCGTGGCTCGGGTGTTTGGATGTGTATGTTGAGCAAAATAAATAAAAAAGTGGTAGTAGGAAGGCAGGCTCGAACCCGTACCGCAAAGGAGGAAAAGAACGGGGTAAAAACCTAACGTTTATGCTGTTACGACCACCGCGAAACCAGAAGTGACATTTTTTTTAATTAAGGCTAGAAAATCTAAAGGAGAGGACAACTTTAAAAAATATCGGCGAAAAAAGTAACCCCCCTCCTGTAGAAAAGTGCCTAGTTGAAGGCGAAGATATTAATGTTTTTAGCCAATTTTTCGATATTTGTCGTATGAAAGGTCGAACTTTAAAACGATACTGATCTTGGTAAAATCCGTTGCGTCTATTGAAAGTTTAAGGCAGACATGCAAACATACATACATACATACATACATTTATACATCGGTAACTAAAAATTTCCGACCCAAACTGATGAAAAAGCTTGTCTTATCTCTGAATACCCTTTATGTAATATTTCAAATATTTAGACCAGAAATTGTTTGAGTAATTTGGAGAGGCCGCAGAGGTCAATCTTTTTTAACTTTGACCACTATTATGACCCCTTAAAATTTATTGTTTTGAACTCAAATCAAGTTATTAAGTTAGATCCATGTCCAAGGAACCTCTATCTAAAAGTTCAAGTGAGTAGATCCAAAATTGTCGGATGAGTTTGGTAGTGTTCTCAAAGGTCAAATCGTTGCACTTTGACCCCTTAATCACCAAATTTCCGGTCAAAAACCGATCACATCGATTTTCCCAAATCTCAGTACTCTGTATATCAAATTTCGAGTCTGTAGACTAAAAATTGACAGAGTTATTGCGTAGGGAAATGTACACAGAGACACACAGAGACGTTCGCTTTTATAGATATAGATATATATATACATATATATACATATATATAGATATACATATATATACATGTATACATATATACATATATATACATACGTATATATATACATATATATATACATATATATATTCATATATATACATACATACATATATACATATATATACATATATATATATATGCATACATACATATATATATACATATATATACATCTATATATATATATACATACATACATATACATATATATACATATATATACATACATGTATGATGATTGCAACGTCTTGTCAGACGAGTGCCACTCCCTCAGACATTTAAAATCCATGAGCCCAAATGCCTGAGGGAGTATCTATACAAATATGATGTTACAGAGTCTTAGCTTTGTACGACAGCTAAGTCTCTCTCTCGGTTCAAAATGTTGAGATCCAGCAACAAGCAAGAGCAAGATAGCCAGCAACAAATTAAACTGCAGACCAGCTTAATGCGGGTAATGGTCTTCCGCGTTATGGTTTTTTAAATCAGAGATTTGCTTCTTCTAGAAAGGTTGCCTTCACCACGGCTTACGGGAGCCCTCTCCACCCCAATACACATATACACACACACAAATACACACGATGCTAGTTGGCCGTTGACCCAGAAAAAGAGTTCATTCGCCCTTTGGAAGGTCTTGTTTTTAATCCTTCAGGGAGACTAGCCGCCCTCCTCACCAAACAAGTCTGGTGGGGGAACCAGTTTAGTCGCCGGTGACCCGACCATGAGGCAGGTAGTACTGGGTTACATGGTACCAGTAGCACATGACATACCAATATGCATACATATATATATATATACCTATATATATGCATATATATACATACATATACATATATATACATATATATATACATACTTACATATATATATAAATAAAATAAAATATATATATATATAGACATATATATATATTATATATGTCTATATATATATATATATATATATATATATATATATATATATATATATATATATGAAAACAATAGGAGTTGGAAATGAAGTCACAGAACTATATATTGGTGGATATAGATTGGTTCATTTATTCAATAAGGGAATACAATCGATTAGTTGGGGGATAGAAGGGACTCTTTATGCCAAGGCATTTCGAAGCCTAATGCTTCTCATCAGAAGAGTAGAGAAGATACTAGGTAACATAGTGGGGATGTGGCGTCTAGCATTGGATTCATTAGGAACGAAATAGATCAAAACAACTTAAAATCATAGATGATGTTGGGGGGGTCGAATTCTAAATAAAGGAGGAGCGTATTATATATAGTGTAATGCAGAAAGGTGTATAGAGTCTTTATCATAGTCTTAAGTGTGTTGTAGTTCTATTTTAACGACGTGTACGGTGTCTATTATCTACAGATGCAAGCGAGTTGACAACAGCACTATGAATTAGTGTATAATTTGGGGAGGGATATTATGGTGGTGATTTAAGGCGAAAGGGGTGGGTCTGGGTGGGTAGTTATAAGGCTATAATACTGGATTTCAGAGTATAATATATGCTACGTAATATGTGGCAGTATTTCTATGTTTTCTTTTTTATAAGGCAAAAGTAGAGAGATAGGGTAGCAAGATCTTTGGAGGTGTCTTACGGGACAAAAATAGATTTTTGGATATGGATGATTGGCGTGATGGTGTACTATATATATATATATGTATATATATATATATATATGTGTGTGTGTGTGTGTGTGTGTGTGTGCGCGCGCGCGTTTGTGTTTATGCGGATCGGATTCGAATAAATAAATAATAGAATTATTATGGTGGGGGAGGACATCTTTTCGAATTGAAGACAAAATGGCTCTAGTGGAAAAAAAAATCACGTGTATTTGATAATAAATACCACTGCCCTACAGACAATGGAATTTGTTAGGCAAACATCGATTTAGCTCTGTGGAGCGAGGTTCGAATCCAGTTAGCTAACCTTTTTCAATTTTTGAATCTTTTTATTCTTGTTAAAAAAATTTGGTCTTTATATTGCCATTAATGTACACACACACACACACACACACACACACACACACACACACACATATATATATATATATATATATATATATATATATGAGTATATATATATATATATATATATATATATATATATATATATATATATATATACGGGGTTAGTTGATAAAAGTGCCGCCCTAAAGAAAACAGTACTACAGTTTATATTTAAATTTTTATTGAAAAAATCAATTCAGGTAACTTGATTATTTAGTAGAGCTGGCATCTATTCAATGTAGCCGTCTTCAGCCTCAATCATCGCCTCGATACGGGTCCGGAACTGGTGTTGCATAGTGTTGGGGTCAAATTTAAGAAATAGGATGGGGACATTCATATTGATGAGGGGAAGAGGCATTTACACCGTTTTGAGTGTTCCTTCTCATAACATATATTAGAGAGGGTTGAGATAGGGGATGCACATTCTTGAGAGAGTTACATAAAGTTCATAATAACGATGAGGGAGACAAAGTTCATATTAAGGATGTTTCACACATTACGTTTTGCTGTTGAATGATGACATGACACAGTTTTAAAAAATCATGATAACTTCTTTATTATTGGATCGACCGGTTGAATGATGATGACGTCAAGAATTCAAAGTCGTTATACATGATTAAACGTCCTCCCTTCGCTTCTAAAGGGGCCCTCCTCTGATCATGTCAGTTCACTCCGACCGACTGCTGACTGTTCGATCCGGACTCGACTGCTTCTGATCCTTCTCTCTCGCTCTCTCTCTCTCTTTCTTTCTTTCTTTCTCTATTTCTCTCCTTCTCTCTCTGTTAATCCTAGCTCCTATTATCGAGAATTCTTTTTTCTATGACGTCAGACGTGTGGTCTCAAACGTGACCCAATCACGTGGCTAGGCACCGTTCTACAAAACACACTTCTGCACAAAGAATTCTCACTAACCTATTTTTTTAACCTAACCTATTTTCAAAATAGTTTTAATGTCTATTCTTCATTCTTTTCTTTTAACTGACCTTTTTAATTCAATTTCCATAAAACAATGAACAATTAAATGCTTTTTACAAACAAACAACATCTAAACTATTTTATATGAAATTTAACAATAGCCAAATTCTAACATTCCAACTCCAAATCTATTTCTAAACCTTGCTTACAAGGTTCGAATCTCGGTCTATCCTAATCTCATATCGGTACATATGGTAGCAATTATACTATCGGTACATATGGTAGCAATTATACTATCGGTACATATGGTAGCAATTATACTATCGGTACATATGGTAGCAATTATACTATTGGTACATATGGTAGCAATTATACTATTGGTACATATGGTAGCAATTATACTATCGGTACATATGGTAGCAATTATACTATCGGTACATATGGTAGCAATTATACTATCGGTACATATGGTAGCAACTATACTATTGGTACATATGGTAGCAATTATACTATTGGTACATATGGTAGCAATTATACTATCGGTACATATGGTAGCAATTATACTATCGGTACATATGGTAGCAATTATACTATCGGTACATATGGTAGCAATTATACTATCGGTACATATGGTAGCAATTATACTATTGGTACATATGGTAGCAATTATACTATCGGTACATATGGTAGCAATTATACTATTGGTACATATGGTAGCAATTATACTATCGGTACATATGGTAGCAATTATACTATCTGTACATATGGTAGCAATTATACTATCGGTACATATGGTAGCAATTATACTATCGGTACATATGGTAGCAATTATACTATCGGTACATATGGTAGCAATTATACTATAGGTACATATGGTTGCAATTATACTATCGGTACATATGGTAGCAATTATACTATTGGTACATATGGTACTGAGTCCTCAAGAGGTTCATCTGTTTCGGAATCTACCTTGAAAATCCGCTAGCATTTCCGACCTGCTATAGGAGAGGTGCACTGACTTTAAATTGTAATGCAGTTGAATAGTGCCCCACCTAAGCAGTTTATATACTATGTAGACCTTTATTTAGACCCAAAATGATCAGTAGAGGTTTATTGTAGATCTGCAGTGTAAAAATCATAAGTGTGACCATCTGTGAAAATCTGTAACTACGAAGAGTTTCTTTCTCAATCTGTGAATCGTGCTTTTTTGTCTGGAGCAGAATTCTTGGACGCGTACAATAAGTTTTTTTTTTTTACTTATGCCTGGTATATTATGTATAAGACGCCTATGCCGCACGATCTTCGACCACACCTATATTGAACCTGCATTGTTTTAATTCCAGTTGCAAGTATGTATAAGTTAAATACGACTAGAAACAATACCGAGATAAACTAAGAGCATATAGAACACCTGGTATTCCCAAATGGTCACCCATCTGCTTTAGGCTAGGATCGTTGTTGCTTAACTTTAGTGATCTACGGAGAACCGGTGTGTCTACGTGATTATGCCGTATGTATATTTACACCTCCTCCACACAAATCTATATATATAAAGCAGTTATGTTCGTGTGTGTGTGTGTGTGTGTGTGTGTGTGTGTGTGTGTGTGTGTGTGTGTGTGTGTGTGTGTGTGTGTGTGTGTGTGTGTGTTTGGACAACTCTCCTACAGTCCATACCACTGGACTGAATGATGGTCCGCCACCTAGTGATTGTGCACACTTTTTTTCCAAGGTAAAGTTCAAAAGTTAAGACCATAGCCTATAGTGTATATATACTCTCACACAGCCCATAACACTGGACCGATCATGACTAAATCTGACATGATGATGGTCTCCGACCTATGGATAGCACACACCATTTTTCAAGGTCAAAGTCAAAAGTTAAGGCCATATTTGGTGCGGCTCGTTATAAACTCTCCCACCTAGGGATGGTGCACACCAAATTGGGGTTCGCTACCTTAAACACCTTTAGCAATAGTTGCTTTTACAAGATCCACTTACTGCAAAGGGACACGCGAAGAGGGTACCTGAGTGTACAGCAACGTTTTGCGCCAAGCACGAGTATCTTGCTTGTATATATACAAATGTATATATTAAATATATACTTGTACATAAACGTCACTTTGTGTGTGTTTGTGTGTAAGTTTGTGTGTGTGAGTTAGTGTGTGTGAGTTAGTGTGCGTGAGTTCGTTCCCTATGGGTTCCGAAACAGCTGCATCTTTTTTTTTTTTTTTTTAAATTTCACACAAATGAACTTGATGTGTCTGGGTTTGTTCTTACATAGATTTTTTTTCTGATAATGCGTCCGATAAGTATCCAAAATCGATAATCAAACAAATCTTATACAGAAAGCATATCGAATTTTCATTCAAGTAAACACTTTTATACAGCCTAACATGTAAAGGCGCTCTGAGAAGTTTTATCAATGGACAAGCAGAACGGCCTAGAAAATAAAATCGACAGTAGATTCTTTGCTAAGATATGGACATGTTTAGAGTATAATTCAACCATGATACTTGAATTTTGTATTTTAAACATTAATTCTAAGCTACTGTATATAAAATAATTTTATTAAATATACAGTAGCTTCTCTACAGTGCAATGCAGACGACAATTTTTTATGGTTTAAGTCATTGCGGGAAGGCATGTTAATCTTTTTGCCGTAAAACCGCGGTGAGTTTCTACACAAAGCCAGGCAATCAATTGATTTAATCGAAAAATGGGCAATTTCACCAATTTATGGTAGCATAGAACATTTGTTGTTCATCATTTAATCCCGAGCAACGTCACAACTCCCTGCTAGTATATATATATATATATATATATATGTATATGAACAAATGATTAATAAAATCGGACTATCCATTCATGTGAAATCTTTTTATTATTTTTCTTTTGCCTCCTGTTCCTCTTACGTCACCCTTTTTTTAACCAAGTAAGATATTTGACTTACTTGTAGTTTCATTAAATACTTTTATATGCAAAATCCGATCCTGCATTTTGCTAATTCCTGCCCTCTGATGAGAAGGAGAGTATTTCTTCGAAACTCCGCGGATTAAGGACTATCCATTTATTTGTGCTTCCTTTTTTAAAATTAAATATGTTTTTAACTCTTTTTCAAGATGTCTTCTATATTTTTATAAAGTAATAGGGTTCGTGTGTTTCTGTCTGTGTGTACAGCTCTCCATCATCAACGAAATATAAAGGAGGTAAGAGGGTAGATCTCTCCTGGTAGAGAAACATTAGAACCCATTTTAGGATGTTTCTGTTAAAGGAGACATAAGAATCTTTGCCTAATTTCTTTATATACTAATCTACAAACCACCCCCATATCGAATGACTTATGCTCATTTGCATATCACATTATATTAAATCTCTTTAACTAATTACCTCGACCTTATTACATATTGGAAATATTCTAATCATTTCAACTGTACTATTTACAAAATCTATTTAACATTTAATTATTTAATATATTTTCATTTAATTTTATATTCGATTTATTTCACTTTACGTATATTATCAAAACAATTCATTGGCGAGGAAAGCTTTATGTTTTGGGATTGTATTGAAAATGTAATGGAAATTTCAATTTCGTTCCGTTTTAATCTTTTATATTTTACTTGCCAATATTATTGAAAGAATACAATTCAACTATCGTAATTTTATATAAATAAACAAAAACAAATATTTTAAAATAAAACTTTATTAAAAAAGAAATAATTTCATTTTTAAATGAAAAAAATCAATTTAGTAAAATAATTGTATTAAACACCCCCAGCCTTGTCAGCAAACCTGTAAACCTATAAAAGTTAACATTTCGAATGTAAACAGTGATTTTTCGATTTTGTTAGCGCTTGCCGCAATTAAAGACAATTAAAACGGAACTAACTTTATTTCCATTCTATTTTTTAAACAACCCCCAAAACATAACGCTCTCTTCCAGTTATAGCCAATTTTTTTTTAATTAAATAAAACAGGTCAAAATAAACAGATAAGCGCATTTTCTTTTACATTTTTCTTACAACCATTGTCATTTAACCAACTGCAGGATACCGTTACTTTTGTGGGGTTGTTTTGAAAATGGCACGGAGATTATAATTTCGTTCCAATTTAATCTTTCTGGTCGAGCCTATTTCGAAAGCCTGTCTTATCATAGATTTGAACTACAAATAATTTATTACATTTTGATTATTACTATCTTAAGACTTAAAGCTTATATTTATTTCATTTTTCTATTTATATATTGAATTAGTTATTTCCAGTCTTATTTAAACTTAGTGCTTTCTTTAAACCGGATGAACCTTTTATAAAAATATGAGTTTAACGTAAAGAACACGAACAAGGTTTTATTCAACTGAATTTCTTCCAGTTTACTAACAAAATATATAAATTTAAAAGAGATATAAATAATAAAATAAAAAGGTTATGCAATTTAAAAGAAATACACGTACTCACAAAAGCAGAACTTTTTTTACACATTTTTTTCTTTAAAACCATAACAATGAGACTAACAATTACCTAGATCTTAGTAATTATTTGTTTTAATAGAACTGTTTTAATTGTACTGTTTACTTAGTTAACCTAAGTTGGTATTACATTTATTTTACATTTACTTTTTTTTTTTAATTATTACTTTTAGACTGTGACGTTTACACCCGGAAGTAATGAGTCACACGTAGGTCGCTTTTATTCATTCCTTTTGGTCAAGATCAAAGTGTAGTATCTGTTCTTCAGATGCTGCACTTAATATAATTTGTACCAGTCAATGGAGGGGAAACCCTCTATACTGGGACAATTATTATTTTTGGTAACCAGAGTGCCTACTTTTAGGGGAGCTGGTTTTTACCTCACATTAAAAACGGCCTTGTGCCTAATTTGCTCAGTGGGGGAGCAAATAAATACCATCTGTTCTTCAGATGCTGCACTTCATTTTCTTGTTCTCTTTCGGTGGAGGAGAAATCCTTCACGACTGAGACAATTTTTATTTTTGTACCTTTTCTCCACGTTAAAAAACGACCCTGGTGTCTAACTCTGTCCCGTGGGGAGGCATAGTAAATAGGTACAATATAATTGTTTATAATTGTACTATTCAGAAATATTATTTATAGTTCGTCCATTTCAGTTAGTATACATTTCCTTTACGCTTAATTAATTTACAATCATTAATATCGTTAAACAATTCCGTTTAAAACCGAAATTATGCCACCCAAACGAAGTAGAAACGAAAGTGAGGAAGAAAGAATGGAAAGATTGGAAGCTAATAGACTAAGAGTTGCTGCAATTCGCTCCAATGAAAACAATTCAGATAGAGAAAGACGTCTAGAACTTAACAGGATACGTCCAAGAGAAAGGAGAGCAAGACTGTCAGATTTGGAAAGAGAAACCCAACGTGAAGCTGACAGAACTAGACATGCTGTAAGGCGGTTAAATTCATCACAAGATGAAATTCAAGAAAGGCAAAGATATGCACTGGAAAGAGAAGCAATATTACGATCGAATGAATTATATGAG
This sequence comes from Euprymna scolopes, assembly GCF_053919585.1. Lineage (NCBI taxonomy): Eukaryota > Metazoa > Mollusca > Cephalopoda > Sepiida > Sepiolidae > Euprymna > Euprymna scolopes. The sequence continues at coordinate 102,533,791 of NC_136504.1, read as the reverse complement.
GTAAGTAGACGTACACAAGGTCAGTTGAGAGTGGCTCAACGACATCAGAATGAATCGGAAACCCAACGAAGCTTTCGCCTATACCAAGGGCAACAACGAGAGGCTGCATGGAGAGAGAGTATGACTTTGCCCCAGCAATTGACAGAAAACGAGGCAGCTAGACAACGAATGACTGCTTTGAGACACCATGAAATAGAACACTGCAATAGAAAAGGATTGCTCTACAACAAAAATGACTCTCTCACTACAGCTGATATAGGAAAAATGGACAAAGTATGTCAACATTGCTCAGCTGTAAAATTTAAAGGAGAAACCCCTGGTTGTTGTTATTCTTCTGGCAAAGTTGTGCTTGATAGCTTTCCACCACTGCCTCAGTTGCTTCAAGATTTGCTCTCCGGCAATGGTCCCATCTCTAAAGATTTTCTGCAAAATCTACGCAGTTATAACAATTGTTTTGCAATGACATCATTTGGTCACAAAATTGCGGCAGTACATGGGTGGAATCCTTCTTTTAGAATTCGAGGCCAGGTTTGCCACCAGATTGGGAGTCTTTTACCACCTGAAGATGAAACAGCAAAGTTTATTCAAGTCTACTTCTTGGATAGTCTGGAAGAGGAACTACATAATCGGGGACGTGACAGTAGACTCAATAGAGACATTCTCCAAAGTCTGACTGAATTTTTACATGAGAACAACAGCTTCATTTGTCAGCTGAAAACAACAAAGGAGAGGATTGAAGAAGAACACTTGGTAGAACATAAAGTTGTCATAAGGGAAGACCGAAGGCCGCAAGAAGAGCATCCACTGCGATTCAATGCTCCAACAACAACGTATGAGATTGGAATATTAATGGAGAATGAACCAACAGCTAACCGGGATATTGTCTTGCGTTTTAGAAATGATACATTAAAATGGATCTCCGAACTACATCCCCTCTACGATACTTTAATGCGCAACAAAGCTCCGTGCGAAGCACGGGTATCTTTGCTAGTTTAACATATTTTATTAATCATTTGTTCATATTATAAGCTCTATTTCCTTTTAGGTTTTATTGAGCTTTTTATATCTGGCTGAGTTTATTTTACTTGTAAATATTAACTCTTTAATATTTATAATATATTTTAAGTTTACCATTTTGATTACCTTAGTAAACTTATTGTAACTTTTATTTTATATATATATATATATATATATATATATATATATATATATATATATATATATATATATATATATATATATATATATACTAGCAGTTGAGCCTGGCTCTGTTCGGACCCGATGTACTGTTCATAATGGAGGAATTCTGTAGAATCTGTAAAAGTCAACGCTTTCAACTTTGACCTTTTGGCAGCCAAATTTTCCCCCCAAACAGATTAAAATGCTTGCTGCATGTCTGAATACCCGTTATGTATAAATTTCAAATGTTTAGAACAAAAATTGGCTGAGTAGTTTGCTAGTAACCGCGAGGGTCAAATCTTTTGAACTTTAACCACTTGGCAGCTGAAATTTTCAACCCAACCCGATTAAACAGCTTGCCCTATCTCTGAATACCTTTTATGTAAAATTTCAAATTTTTAAACCAGAAATTGACTGAGTAATTTGGTAGAGACCGCAGAGGTCAAATTTTTTTAATTTTGATCCCAAGTTTTACACTATAACATAAGTTTTGGGGACTCGAATCAAATTAAAATGTTTGATCCATGTGTAAGTAACCTAAATTTATAATTTCAAGTGTTTAGACCCAAAATTGACGGAGGAGTTTGGCAGAGTTCTCAAAGATCAAACTATTGAACTTTGACCCTTGACAGCCAAATTTGTGACTGAAAACCTATTAAAACGCTTTTTCAAATCTCAATACCTATTATGTAAAATCTTGAGTCTCTAAACCGAAAATTGACAGAGTTATTTGATTGGGAAATGTACACCGACACGCATACACATTTTCAATTTTATTATTTTATTATATATTATTTGTTTCCACATAAGCAGTAGTATGTTGCTACTCAGTCATGAGCATGTTTTCCTCAGTTAGCTACTTATAGCTACAAATCACTTCAGGCGATCTCGTTTATACGAAAGCAAAGTTTGCAATCAGTTTTCCTATTGTTTTCATATATATATATATATATATATTATATATATATACATATATATAATATAAAGCTGAACGTCTGTGTGTGTGTGTGTGTGTGTGTGTGTGTGTGTGTGTGTGTGTGTGTGTGTGTGTGTGTGTGTGTGTAATGGTCACGAATAGGCTCCTATACGGTTGACTATTTTAGAAAACTGATCACATATAATGATAGAAGATTATCGAGACATAGGAATGGCTATGTTTGATCTGGCATAATGATGATTCATTAAAATTGTGGGGTCTGCGTACGCGTTTGGTCAACAAAATAGGAAAATAAAAAATTTAAAAATAAAAAAAACGTTTACAAGTGTTTTTGATATATATGTACATAATAATACTTTGATAAGTATGTTTTAACTTAAATAGGGATGGTATAATAAAATTGTGGGGTCTGCGTACACGCCTGGCCTCCATAGAATGGAAATGGGCACAAACTTTTATAAAGACTTTTCATATCTGTTTGCGTAAGTATACTTTGATAATTATGTTTCAGTTTGAAGAAATATGGTGTGATAAAATTATGGGGTGTTCGTTTGCGCCTGACCTCCATAGAATGGAAATATGTCACAAAGTCTAACAAGGTGATAAGTGTTTCAGTGTGAACAGGTATGGTATAATAAATTATGAGGTTTATCTATTTTATTTTACTTTCATCATATTTTGCTTTGGTTTTGATACCCCCAAATTCGAAGCTATCTCTTTACAACCCTTCCTTTTCATAACCTATCATACTTTCATAAATTGGTGTCCATATTCTGTAGGCTGTTTTTGAACCCAGTCAACGACGGGTACTTTTGCTAGTATATATATATATATATATATATATATATATATATATATATATATATATATATACTCGGGGTTTTTTTATATTCAAAAGTAATGGACTAATGAATTCAACGAGGTTGTTAGATAGTGCTCAATAAAAAGAGCTGATAATACTTGTTTATTCATTGAACTTTTGAATAGTCAAGTCGCTGCCTGATGATATCTGTTGTTTGATTGAAACAAGTGGCTATTTGTAGCAGCGGGATGTGAGCATGTTTATATAACAATAAACAAGTATATATATATATATATATATATATATATATATATATATATATATATATATATATATATATATATATATATATATATATATACCGTATTTTGGAATAATTATGCTAAGTCCGGGGTATTTGCGCCAACTAGCTACAAGTGCTTTCTTGGTACATAAAGAGAATTTTGTTTTTTTTGTTGGTGAAATTACCCCGAGATTTGGCGCAATTACCCTAAAGTACGGTATATATATATATATATATGTATATATATATATATATATATATATATATATATATATATATATATATGTATGTGATTGTGTGTGTGTGTGTGTGTGTGTATCTATATCTCTACAATTATATAAAAGTCACTTCGTGTATGTGTGTATTTTTGTGTGTGTGTGTGTGTGTGTGTGTGTGTGTGTGTGAGTTCCTACCTCATAGGTTCCGAAATTGCTGAGCCTATCTTTTACAAATTTTATACAAAAGTAATTCATATTTCTGGCAAAGTCTTTGAGATGTTTTGTATATATATATATATATATATATATATATATATATATATATATATATATATATATATATATATGTGTGTGTGTGTGTGTGTGTGTGTGAATATATATATATATATATGTGAATATATATATATATATATATATATATATATATATGCACACACACACACAGATAAAGCCGAAATTATTGGCACCCTTTCAATTTTTGCGTTTTTTGAAGAAAAATATTTTTTCGCTAATTAGTTTTATTAAAGTGCTGATGAACATTTATATCTACAGATCCCCTGAAACACTTTTAGTTTATTATAAAATATTCAAAATAAATATTATTAATGATAACAAAAAACAGACGAATTCAAATTTATTGGCACCAATGATTTTTATCAAAGAATTCACGATATTTTATGCAAAATAATACTTGTTTATTATGATTTGGGCATTGCATCATCTTCTAGAAAGT
>NC_136504.1:102514639-102524639 GCF_053919585.1 Euprymna scolopes | reverse complement strand
AAAATATAGAGAGATATTTACCTTTTAATTTTTCGCTTTTTGAAATCAGGAACTATGGTTAAAATACTCATTTAGATGTTTGCTATAGCTTTTTATCTTATTGAATGATGAATTTTAAAAGGGTGAGTGCCCGTGCAATAAATTATTTCCGTTAGCGTATTTTTTATTTAAAGACGCTACGGTTTATATTAAGAATGTTGCTTGTGCAATTACATGTTGTAAGGGGAGATAATTGTCATGTTTTTTTACTTTATTTATTTGAAGGGTGTAAGGGAGATAATTAGTCTAACTTAATTTATTAAAAAAAAATTGTAATCTATTTTTACTAATAAGTAATTTTTAATGATTTAAGGTGGTTTATATTTATTAAATTTAAACCAACGTTTATGACTGCATGTAAATATAAGCTCCTGTCTTGAATCTAATAGTGTGGTTGTATTTTTTATATCTTCATATTTTAAAATTTTTAGGGTCTCTTTTGTACATAGTGCACAAAATTTATCTCCTGGTTTATATGATTTGCAAGTCTCAATTATTCGCCATTTTAAGTTGAAAGAAATATTGCTGTTTTTTAGTTGCCAAATATAGTTGGATAGAGTAGTTTGGTTTGACAGAGAGTTATTTTTAAAAGAATGTTTGTGCGTTGAAATTCTATGTTTTATTAGGCCAGATGTGGAACCAAAATATATTACCTCTTGCTTATTGTGATTATTTTCCGTTAGGTCTGTTGTTGGATTATTATATGGTGGGTTGATTTGTAATTGATCGGTAGATTGGTTTAAGTTGGTGTTATTATTTAATCTGATAGTTGAGCTATGTCTGTTAATAGGTTCATGTAGATTTGGAGTTTTTGATACTGTGCAGCTATAGATAACATTTTTAATTTTACATGAGCCTTGTAGGGGACATTTATTTTTTCTTCTACAGTTACAGTCCGATGTATTTTGTATAGTTTTATTTTGTAGTTTATTAATTTTCTTATTATTAGAGCTAATTATTTTCTGATGAAGGTTCAACCCCTCATATTCCAAAAACCTAGAGACAAACATAGCCAGAGAATTTTTTAAAATATTAGATAAGAACTTTAAAGCCCCCCCCCATAAATATAATAAAATTTTCAATAAGAACACAATTAAAGTCTCTTACTCTACTATACCTAACCTTCAATTACAAATCAACCCACCATATAATAATCCAACAACAGACCTAACGGAAAATAATCACAATAAGCAAGAGGTAATATATATATATATATATATATATATATATATATATATATATATATATATGTATGTATATGTATATGTGTATTGAACATTTATTAACTGTTTAAATTTTAGTCGAAGAAAACTCGGTTATTATCTTTTGCATAACTGACCTAATCACGTTCAGAAGGTACCCATTCTTGGATAGGATTTCAGTAATTATTTTATGTTGTGAAATAATAATTAATAGTTGGTATGGTTAATTTAATTAAGAGAAACTATTTTCTGCGATTATAATTGTTATTTTGTGAAAATATTAAATAAACAATGCTTAATTAAATGATAATACCATTAGTTTGAGAAATTATTTTTTTTCAAGTTATATCGATTTCATTAATACAGACTTTAGGGCTTTTTCGTAATGTTCCTAAAAATATTTTTTAGGGCTTTTCGTAATGTTCCTGAAAAATTTTTTGCGGCTTTTTCGTAATGTTCCCGAAAATTTTTTAGGGCTTTTTCGTAATGTTCCCGAAAAATATTTTTAGGGCTTTTTCGTAATGTACCTGAAAAATTTTTTAGGGCTTTTTCGTAAAGTTCCCGAAAACATTTAAGGGTTTTTTCGTAATGTTCCCGAAAAAATTTTTAGGGCTTTTTCGTAATGTTCCCGAAAACTTTTTAGGGCTTTTTCGTAATGTTCCCGAAAAAGTTTTAGGGCTTTTTCGTAATGTTCCCGAAAAAGTTTTATGGCTTTTTCGTAATGTTCCCGAAAAATTTTTAGGTTTTTTTCGTAATGTTCCCGAAAATTTTTTAGGCTTTTTTCGTAATGTTCCCGAAAAATTTTTAGGGCTTTTTCGTAATGTTCCCGAAAAATTTTTAGGGCTTTTTCGTAATGTTCCCGAAAAAGTGTTTTCATTGTTACAATTTACGATGCTTTATTTTCATAAAAATGCAAAAATAAATTTATTCATTTTTTACTACTGAAAACCATAACTTCAGTAAAGGCGTATTTTATTTAAACAAAATAATACATTTCTATTTACTAAGATTCAAATAAAAATAATGGGTACATTATATTCTTTGATAATTATTTGATAAATACTGAAAATTTCATTATAATTGGTTAATTTCCTGACATTTTGGTGAAGTTTTAAGTAAAGGGAGGGGTAAAAATGTTTATACATTTTGAGCATCGACTATTCATTTTGCACGGACCTAATTTAAACACTAAGTTCATTAATCCGACCAATACTTGAACAATGATATATGCATAACTCAATACTAATTAATTAGGTAAAATGGATGATTGATTTTAAATATATATATATATAATATTGGACTTAAAACAGCAAAGAAAATAAAAAATGTAGAATTAATTAGAATGGGTTAGCAAAATAGGATAACCTAAGGAACGAATGAAAAACAGATTCAGTCAACTACAATTCCATTTAAGAAGAAAAGGTAAATAAGATTCTGAAATATTGAGCGTACAAAATTACCTCCCTTTTACTGCTAATAAGATTAAAATAGAAACAAAGAACAATTTTACTTGTAATAACCAAAATTTAAAAACGTAGCACATACAACGTAAATAAGATAGTTTAAGAAATTATAATTTATATATATATATATATATATATATATATATATATATATATATATATATATAGATTTTGTTATTGTTGTTATTTTTCAAGCGATACATACGGTTAATATTGGCTCCGCCTCGGAGCTCATTTTTTTATTTACTTATAGAAAGTCGCCCTTTTTAATTTGGACGTATATAACATTTTTATTTATTTATTATTTTTAAAACAGTATAATTAATGTAGGGATTATGGCCTAACGGTTAAGGCACCAGAATGTGGTAAACATGGTTTGAGGTTCGATCCCTAGAAACAGTTAAACTACGCTGATGAGAGGTAATAACCTTGAAACACGCGTGTACGTAGATTACTGTTTTAAAAATAATATATATATATATATATATATATATATATATATATATATATATATATATATAACAAATCGTATTATTACTAGTGACGATGCTAACAAAACTAGTAGAAATTACTTTAAATGTAATTATCAACAGAACCTCCGAAGAATGTAAATAAAAGAAACAAGTTGAATAAAACAACATCAAGTTTCGTATCTAAGGCAAAGCACTTCATAAGAATAATCTAACTGGAAAATAAACAATTATTATAATAATATAATAATAATTAACGGAACTTAAAAATAGAACTCGGAATGATAAAAAAATAAAAACAAACAGATAAATACCTTTAAATAAAATAAAAATAAAAAATATAACAATAATAATGCAAAATATACAAAAATAATTAATATAAGTTAAAATAAATTCAGTATGACCATAATCTTCCAAGCGAGAAGGAACGGCAGAGCGTGTCGGTTACATGAACCATGTAAGTTGTCCAAAATTGTGCTTTTATACAGTTTTTCAATGTAAACATCTGACGTGTATGTGACTAAATATGCAGCAATAACATAATTTTGCAGAATTGCTAGTCGTTATACGAAACAATATTATAATACCTTTTGAAAAGTAATGAATGATCAACTGAGAAAACTTGATATTTGAAACTTGTAGAATCAATTAGGTTGATGCCAAAAAATGTCATTTTTGACGTTCAACTATATATGAAAAACTACATTATTTTACACTAACCACACACACACACACACACATATATATATATATGTATATATATGTATACATATATATATGTATATATATATATATATATATATATATATATATATATATATATATATATATATATATATATATATATCAATTATTCAAACGCGGTAGTGTTTGAATATATGGGTAAGTGACAGTTTTAGTCATTTAGAACTGCTTTAAAGCTTCACCGCTCCCTCATTTTTCGACCAAATTTTAAACAGTTATTACAGCTTATAGATCGCCTTCTCAGCTATATTGTGATTTTTATTTTTTCAATTTTCGTTCAGTAAAACAAAAGTTATGATGAATTTTCTTGTGTCCAAAATCGGAAGAATATGTAAGGATGTGAGCGATGCTTTTCATGACTGGTTTCCATAACAACCACGTCGTTTCAGCAACTACTGTTGCTACTAATTCACTGCTGTCGCTAAAAGAGAAGTAACAAGTGAAACAGAGAGAATGGAAGAATAAAAGGGAGATAATTAGGGGAAGATTTTATTGAAAGCAGACGAGTGCCGTACATTGTTATTACATATGTGTTTATGGCGGCAAAAATATGTGTGTGTGCATTTATGTTTTGTTATGCCTTGCCGGTAAGTGAATAAATCCTTTATACTTATATTTACGTCATTATCGTCGTCGTCAACGTTGTGAACCCAGGTTTGATCGTCTTTGGAATATATTGAGTAAGGCGCTAGTGTTGTCATCAAACGGTTTATTTTATTGAAAGACAATCACAAAAAACATCCCAGAGGCTAATTGTGTACGCCATGAAGAGAGAGAGAGAGGGGGAAAGAGAGAGAGGGGGGGATTTTCCTTCTTTCTCGTGAATGTAAATATTGATACCTAGTTATTCTTTTCTTTTTTCTTATCATCAGTTATTATTAAGATTAAGTTTTTCCTTTTTTTTCTATTAAAATTTAATTTCTATACGTGATTATTCTTTTCTTCCTATCCTATTATCATCAGTTTTTATGCAGATTAAGACTATTATTCTCTGTTTATTAATTAAATGTATTTAAACGTTATTCCTTCCATTCTTTCTTCTTATTAACAGTTATTATGAAGATTAAGCCTTCCTTTCTTTGCTTATGAATTTAAATTTTGGTATGTAACTCTTATTTTCTTCCTCATTATTATCAGTTATTATGTAGATTAAGCCTATTATTCACTGTTTATAAATTAAATGTGCATACGCCGTTATTCCTTCCATTCTTTCTTACTATTAACAGTTATTATGAAGATTAAGCCTTTCTGTCTTTGTTCATGAATTTAAATTTTTATACGTAATTATTGCTTTCTTTCTTCCTCATTATTAGAAGTTATTATAAAGATTAAGCCGTTGTTTTTATGCTTATTAATTTAAATTTTAATACGTAATTTTTGCTTTGTTTCTCATTATTAACACTTATAAATATTAAGCCTGTCTTTTCTCATGAATTTAGATTTGCATACTCCATTATTCCTTTTTTTCTTCTTATTATTATTATCAGTTATTATAAAGATTATTAAGATTTTTCTCTGATCACACAAATGGAAATATCATACATGATTATTGAAGAGAGACGGGCATACATAGAATAACTAATATTATACTGAGGATTCTGACTTAATAATGAACGGCAGACGCGACCTTCGTGATCATCTGGTGTGAGTACATGTCAGCAACCGGTAATCGGACGCGTACCAATGCCGCCGCAATATTTGACAGTTCACGCCCAGTTGAAGGTCTGTGTGCAAGTGGGACACAGGCTCGACGCCTTTACGAGAATAGATTCAGTTAGGATAGAAATGTCAAATTCCTAACAAATAAGAATCTCCCAGCAACAGAAACCAATTTCAGACATGGTTAGATGTCAGAGCAAACTTAATTGTTCGGGCTATGTATCCTCTAGTTAGCTAGTCGTTTATATATATATATATATATATATATATATATATATATATATATATATATATATATATATATATATATATATATATATATATATATATATATATATAAGAGTAGATAGTTAATAAAACATGTTAAAAAACACTTTGAAAAAGAGTTAAAAACATATTTAATTTGTAAAGATAAGCTCTAGCTCCTATTTGGTTTTATCGAGCTTTTACATCTGGTTCAGATCACTTCATAAATATTAATTCTTTTATATTTATAATATACTTTAGTTTTACCATCTTAGATTATTTTGGTAATTTTAATTGTAATTTTTATTATATATATATATATATATATATATATATATATATATATATATATATGTATATATATATATATATATATATATACGTGTGTGTGTTAAATGGTTAAATATAATTGAATAGACATATTTCTCCATATATATATATATATATATATATATATATATATATATATAAATTTTTATATATATATATATATAAATATTTAATTTACTCACATAAAATTAATATACGAAAGTATAGATTTATGCGTAAACTTTAAGTATTTACTTCAAAAGTGCTCAATACGTAGGTAGAGCTACAGAATTCGCGCATAAGCCTGAAGAGTCCTAGAGTGGATGAAACGCCGAATATTCAGTGTAGCTTAATCGCCATATATATTTTATAAATTACTATATATATATATATATATATATATATATATATATATATATATATATATATATATATATATATTTATGGAGAAATATGTTTATTCAATTATATAGCTTAATCGCCATATATATTTTATAAATTACTATATATATATATATGGAGAAATATGTTTATTCAATTATATTTAACCTTTTATTTATCCCAAATCATGTAATCTAGGAAGCTCGATGTAACTACAGAGTATATACAAATAAAAGACAAAAGTCTATATTCCAAATTTCTATAAGTTCACCATTTTACTGTTTATTTCTATAATTTGTGCATATCAATATACTTAAAGAAATAAATGGTAAGATGGTCAACATTATGAAATTTGTCATTTATATGTATACATTAGAACCTCAGGATACGGTGGCCTTAGTTTACAGTTTCTTCAGGATACGATGTAGAATACAATGTTTACCGGACCCTGGTTACGGTATTTATCCGCCTTCTGTTGTTATTATAATGTTATCTGATTATATATGTGTATTATATACTGTACTGTATTTTGTTACAAATGTGTATGCCATATTCCGGACTTCTGATATAAGATTCAAATATTTATTTTACAGGCAAAACAGTTCATTTAGCATGTTAAAATTTCGGTATATTCTTTACAGATGTGTTTCGTTATGCAGAAACAAACAGCTATTATTATATTAGTACCGACTCTTTTCGTTCACATACTCTTCAGAAAATTAGAAATTCTTAGAAAATTAGAAAATCGAAGATGCATGACAATATATATATATATATATATATATATATATATATATATATATATATATATAGTCTTATTTGTAGTATTCCGAATTCTACTGGGTTTATATAATTCAGTAATCGTTCATATACCAATACATTTTAAGCCAAAAAGAGATGACTTAAACTGTAAGCTACAAAATTATCATATTTCATAATTGAGCATTCATATATTGTTTTAACATAAACCAAGACTTCAAGAATGGGTTGATAGCAACAAATAGTGTATTTCATCGTTAGTTACAATTGTTTCAAGACTATTCAGACAAATCCAAACATTATGTCGTTTGAACATTTTCACAAGAGCAGCCTTTCTTCAGACATATTGAATAAAAAAAAACAACACTTTAACAATAAAACATTATGGAAACAATTTCCCTTATAAGAAAAAGAAAACGAAAGTATTTTACCTATATCTCATCCTTGCAAAGTATTTTTAAAAGATTTATATATTTGCCTATTTTCGTATGTCTATTTACAATAAAAAGAAAAACATCCAAACAAATAATCTTACAATGTTACCACTATATCCATTTAATATGTTTTATTAATACTATTCATTGATTTCTTAAATTAAATTTCTTTATTTCTTTTGTTTAATTTTAATTATTTTTTTAATCCGGACTAGTCAACTAAGTTAAATTGTTGCGATTCTATGTTAGTTTCGTATCTGGAATTTGCTTTATTTATTTACAAAAATATCGGCTCATCTATTTATGTGATTTAAGAAAGGTTTTTGTTTAAAACTTATTCAATAAGGAAAGAAAGTTTTACATCACTTTATACTTAGTTCATTCTAATTCTTCGTTTAAAATTAAGGATCTCAATCTATTTTTATTTTTTATTTTCTTTCGTTCCTTCCTATTAAGATTTACGATTATCGGATATTTTGGATGTAGAAAGGGGAATAACTCTATACGTTCGAAATTTTAAAGTTTTAGTTGAAATTATAAGTTTCCAAAATCCTAATATGTATTCATAACGATGAAAGGGAAGTAACCCAAGCCGTACTACGTTTCTAGGTTTAGTAAAATTCCTAATATGCATTTATGATTTATTTATTAATTAAACAAATCCAATTAAACCTAGGCCAACCTATTCAAAATATAAGTTTGTAATGTATATCTTAACCATGATACTAATTCTATTACTAAAGATTTAACCTACGTTTGCCATCCAATCATAATTTTCTGAGGTTATGTATGGCTTTAATACAAAATAACAATTCGGGAATTAAGTTCTTAAATATTTATCTAATAATAATGCATATCCCATTAATAAGTATTCTAATAATAAATCTAATATTTTGCTCCGTGTACGTTTTACTCCAATGAATGTGGAGGTTCGCTTCTTTTTTTTTGGGGGGGGAGGATTTGATCGTTTAGAACAAGAGTATTATTCAAAAAGTTAGGATTTTTCAAGTTTTACTGATCTAAAAACAGTATCAATTAATCCCCATTCTTTAATTACTAATATTTTTTTGTTGAATGAATATTGCTAATTTTTCTTAAGCTATTGCACTGATCTAGAAACGGTATCAACTATTTCACCATCAATATGATTAAAATTGTGTTCACAGTTTTGAAACAATATTGATAATCTTTGTTAATCCTTATTATAGATCTAAATTCCTTATCTAATAATCTATTGTCTTTATTTCTAAAAAATGTGTTTCTAATGTAGAATAATAGATTCCAGATTTGCTTTCGAGATTTGCATCATTCATCACATCTAATTTACATCATTCTTAGCTATTTAACTCTATATTAACTTTGGCCTTGCACTCAAGAACCTTTATTTTTCCCCAGAATGTTTTTTTTCTCTCAGCTACATTTAAGACGTGATAGCAAAAATCTATTCCTGTGAAGACAACCCTGTATAGCATCCAGCCTTTTATTTAATATTTCTTCTTAAGAATTCACTATGTAGAAGGCTTCCAGTAAACATAGATTGCACCTTTTTGATTTCCCAGGTCTATACTTACTATACCTTATCTACTATTGACTATTTCAATGCAAAATCTTTTTGTGTTTCTATAGAGGTTCTCTGACCCAATCACCTAATGCAGTTGTGTTCCTCTTTTTATTTCTAATGTTGATTCTTGTACCATCCTCCCTTCTATCATTAACACCTTCTCTATTAGTTTCCATCTCTGGTTCATTTTTGAAGGATACAACATGGTTTCTGTATCTTTCATTAAAGACGCGTTCCGTAGCTCCAAGATAAACTTTCTTAATATTATCGGCCTTAATCTCACATTTGTATACTATTTCTGAGGTTAAGCATTTGCCACCCAACGGACAATTGCCAGGTATTCTGCAGTTACATTTTCTCTCTAAAACACGTTCATCCGATACTGGCTTATTATTATCCCTTATTTTGCTTATTTTCCTGTTATTAGAGCTTATTTTTGAAAAAAAAATCTGTAAATTAAAAAAAAATATGATGCATTTATTACTTGACAAGAAATACAAGAATTTAAAGTTTTTTTTTCCTCAATCTATAGGTTTTCAATAAATGGTTCATCTTATCAGGTGAAAAAGTTTAGGAAAAGGAGTTAAAAATAAAAGATATAGATACAAACTACTGTTAGAAACTTGCTCGATATACGTTACCGTGACATAGGCTGACATATTCTGTGGGTTTTTAACAGTATTTTGTCTACATTTTTCTTTTTAACTCATTTTCCTAAACTGACCATGTTCAG
>NC_136504.1:102509639-102512139 GCF_053919585.1 Euprymna scolopes | reverse complement strand
GACATGCATATATGTAAATATGCATATATATATTTATATATACTTACATATATATGCATATATATACACATAGACATATATATAAATATATATATGTATATGTATATATATATATATATATATATATATATATATATATACTTACATATATTTGCATACATATATTCATTAATATATATATGTATATGCATATATATGTGTATACATATATACTGTGGGGCTCAAAAATGTTTGCAAAACGTATATACTTATAAATTTATGCTTCAATATTTTCCAATATATTGGCTATGTTTTTCATCGTTCGATATGCAAATATATAAAGTAAATTCCTAACAACGGAAACTAAATATTCATATTCTAGGGGAAAATATGGATTTTAAAAAAAATCAGAAAGAAATACGGACGATAAGAGTTTGCCAGACTCATTCATTTCAAAATAAATAACATTTTTAAAACATAATTATATTTGAAACATTGTGTCATCATGATAATAACACCGTTCATTGATAACATATTTCAAGAAAACGACAGTTATTGCTCAAATAACAACAAAACAATACAAATTTTAAAAACAATTTAACCCTTTATGCGCTTTTCCTCCATTCTTAATCAAATCCATCAGCCTCCTATTATCAGAGGATGTTAATTTAAGCACTTGTTGAAGTGTGATTTTAGAAGATACGTCCTTAATCGTCCCCCAAAGATCTTTTTAAATGCTGAATTGATGCCCGTTTTCGTAAACCTTCCTCTTCAGCATCGACCAGAGGTTTTCTATCGGATTCAAATCCGGGCTCTGAGGTGGCCAATTCAAAGGTTCACTAGAGATCCCCGTTGGCTAAAAGTTAAGCTTTTGTCAAACGAGAGGCATGGCTTGGGGCATTGTCTTGTTGAATAATGAGATTTAGGTTGACAGCATCATTTTGTGATTTCAATCAGGGCAATAAATTATGTTCCACAAACTTGCAGTAGTTCACAGAATTCATTTTGACACCTTCAGGGACAAGAAAAAGGCCAAGAAGCTCACTCCCAATAATCCTAGCTGTTGTGGTTGCAAGGTTGAACAATAATTAGTAAGGACATACAATGAAGACGCAAACAACAAGATAACGCAATAATAAGTGTATTAAAGAAAAGGTATATTTACAATATGTACAAATGACGGTGTCGAGTCAGAGAGTCTTGGTGGGAGGACATGTACGCTCTTCGGCGTCACTTCCGGTGGCATTTGAGCAAGACACCACCAAGGCTAACCTAGGCTTGCCATTTATAGTGTTATGTTATTCGCATATGCAAATAAGTGGTTGCCACCACAACACTAGCACAAATAATCAATCCCCTCCCTCCCTGCTGACGTCTAAATCGCAAACGTGGGCTATTGCCTTTAACAAGCCATCCTTTGATCCAAACGTTGGGGCCGTCGAGGGTTGCGCTAGCCTCGTTAGTCCAGTGAACATTTTGAAAATTAGTTTTCAAATATTTAGTGGCTTCTGATATCACTCAAAGGAGGACATTTTTTTCGGTGTTCTCCGGTTCGCTATTTGTTTCAAAATCATGTTAGAGATGCCAGACACTCCTGCACGGTCGATAATAGCTTTGCTTGTGCTGTGTGGGTTTTAGTTCAGTCATAGGCGGTCCGGGAAAAGAAGGACTGAGGCTCGATTAAAACTTTAGAAGTTTTATTGTTTTATTCAACATCATTTCGAAGTACAAGACGAAAGATTAATTCCTTCATAGTCTTTATAATCTTTCCCATGAAGAGTCCATATTATTAAAGGTGGGGCGCATGTTGTAGAAATCATTTAATACCAGTAATAATCATTTGATTCCCAGGCTTTACTTTCTCATTGAGTATGGATTACTTTATTGCTAATCGCCTGAGGTGTCCCTACCGAGTGAATACCAACGGAGCTGTTCTAGTATTTTGTGTAGACGCTAATTCTTGTGCGTTGCTTTATTTTTTTTTTTTTAAACTACGCCTGACTTTGTTTCTAACGTACTATAGAGATGCTTACTATAGTCAGCACTCATCCAATGTTACCCAATATTAAAAGATTATAATTGCATAAACGTTTTTTGTGTACATACTTGTTAAGTTAAAAAAAGAAAAAACTGTACACGAAAATTTAAGCAAATTTATATCGTAGTTTTGTTTCTACAAAATAAAATAAAATTTGACTTTTAACTGATTTCTAGTCGGTATTATTATGTTGAATGTCTGTCTAATTATGTCCCTTTGCAGTTGTCCTTAATCTAAGCAGATAATGATGGATTAGACATTGCGCCGTCCAAGGATGGAATACTGTTGCCATATCTGGGCAGGAGCTGCTAAAAACAGCCTATCCTGCCTTGACAGAGTACAAAATAGACTTCGTGGCTTAGTGGGGGATGCCCTTTTCTCTACCATGCAACCTCTCTCCCACAGAAGAGACGTTGCGAGCCTATCCTTGTTTTATCGTTATTTCCATGGCAGGTGCTCGTCTGAACTCCAATCTCTGGTCCC
>NC_136504.1:102482139-102504639 GCF_053919585.1 Euprymna scolopes | reverse complement strand
ACAAATGTTGATGAACACATAACTCGGCTTTTTCCTTTTTTCTATCTCTATTTTGTCAAAATACTATTTCCATTATTCTCATCATATATATATATATATATATATATATATATATATATATATATATATATATATATATATATATATATATATATATATATATAACTACTTAATTTACTCACATAAAATTTATATACGAAAGTATAGATTTATGCGTAAACTTTAAGTATTTACTTCAAAAGTGCTCAATACGTAGGTAGAGCTAGTTAGTAATTTATAAAATATATATGGCGATTAAGCTACACTGAATATTCCGCGTTTCATCCACTCTAGGACTCTTCAGGCTTATGCACAAATTCTGTGGTTGTTTGTCGTTTTTATATGCGCATCATCTAAAATCTCAATAAAAGATTTTTTTTTTTTTATTACATTTTCACCCCAAACAAGGCAAATTGCCACTTTGGTGTAGGGGGGGCTACTATCAGGGGCAACAACTACTTGGGTACTATGGAGGTATTTGGGCAGCAAGGTGTCGGTTCACGTTACACTTGAACTTCTGCACGTCAGTACTGTTGGGGAAGCAGGGACCTGGAATGGAATTCCAGAGTCTAGCGGTTCTGGGGAAAAAACTATTGGAGTAAAAAGACCTTTTACATCTAGGGATCTCTACAGTGTGGGGGTGGGATTTAGCAGCCTGTCGGGTTTGTCGAGGGTGCTCACGTCGTGGGGGCACAAGTGATTGCAGTTCGTCAGAGCATTCACCACTAAAATACTTGTAGAAAAGGCAGAGGGATGCAACATTTCGTCGATGGGACAGAGGCTGAAGCTTAGATGCCAGTTCAGGGCCTATCAGGTTTGCGACTCTCTTTTGAACCTTGTCAAGGAGCGAGAGACTAGTATAAAAACGACAAACAACCACAGAATTCGCGCATAAGCCTGAAGAGTCCTAGAGTGGATGAAACGCGGAATATTCAGTGTAGCTTAATCGCCATATGCATTTTATAACATATTATATATATATATATATATATATATATATATATATATATATATATATATATATATATATACATTAAATACATATAATATATAATAGATATGAACCTATGCCAACAAGCAAAGACTGAAGTTTATTTGTACTCATGGTTGAATTGTTGAAAGGAGTGTGAATTTTATCAAATACAAGCTTGTTTCCATGAGAACAATGTTTTTGATAGATAAGTTGCAAGCAAGGGCGGTCAGACGGTCACCAGAGTGTTATAATTAAATACATACACATATACGGCGTAATCGCGTTGACACACCGGTTCTCGTCAGATCACCGAAGTTAAGCAACGTTGAGCCTTGTTAGTACCATATGGGTGACCATTTGGGAAGTCTAGGCGCTGTATGTGCTCTCCGCTTATCTCGGCATTTGTTTCCAGTCGTCCTGTACTTCACTTGACACTACTATTTAACAATGTCGACTCAAGAGAGGTGTGGTTGGAGATTGTGCACCTCCCACCACAAAAATTTCCCGCACAGGCACCCCTTCGTGAAGAAGTCCTTAAAAACGTATATATATATATATATATATATATATATATATATATATATATATATAGATTATAGATTAATATATATATATATATATATATATATATATATAGTAAGTTATAAAAATATATATGCTAATTAAGCTAAACAGAATATTTCGCGTTTCATTCACGTTATATATATTAATCTAGCCGCACTGATAATTTGTGATATAACGAAACAGTACTGCATGTGTATCACACACACACACGTATATACATATACACATACACACATACGTTTGTGTGTCTGTGTGTGTGTGTGTGTGTGTACTAGCATGCCGTCCGGCATTGCCCGGTCGTAAAATACACATACATTTTATATTTTCATTCATGTAAATTTGTTTTTTATTAACATAGACCCTATAATCTTTTGGTTATCTCAGACTTAGTATATTAAGAAGTTCGTTTTAATAATTTTAAGATAGAAAATGTTTGCTTTAAACATCAGAGCGAAGGAAAAATATTTATAAATAGATGATAAGAACGAAAACAGGAACTAAAAGGTCATGTGACATCCCACCGTCTGGATTCTCACATTTGCACCACGTGTTAACTCTTTGTGAATCTCTTGCTGGACTCAAATGTCACCTCATGCTAGAACATAAAATCGATCAATGAATCAAAATTATAAGTTATATATATATATATATATATATATATATATATATATATATAAGTTGTATAGAAATATGTTAGAATATATATATATATATATATATATATATATATATATATATATATATATATAGAGAGAGAGAGAGAGAGAGAGAGAGAGAGAGAGAGGGAGAGAGAGACAGAGAAATATATATATATATATATATATATATATATATATATATATATATAAGTTGTATAGATATATAAGTTAGAAAATATATATATATAGACAGAGAGGGAGAGAGACAGAGAAATATATATATATATATATATATATATATATATATATATATATATATTCTAGCTTTATATATATATATATATTAGCTTTATATATATATAATCTAGTTTTATATATATATACATATGCATATATATACATATATATACATATACATATACATATATATATGCATATATATACATATACATATATATATACATACACACACATATACACACACATACACACACACACACACACACACATATATATATATATATATATATATATATATATATATATATATATATATATATATATATATATATGCGTTAAAATGAAAGGCCTGAAACTCAAAGCTAAACATTTCCCCCAGCTGTTGCATCGTCTTATGTTTTTTTTGTTTTTGTTTTGTTTTTGTTTTGTTTTGTTTTTTGTCATTTTATTTATTTTTTTTTTCTCTTTCAATACATCGAGTAAACGTTGAGTTTTAGGTATTCCACTTTTTAATTTTAACTCTTATCGTCAGATTTATTTTATCTGTTTTATTGTCACATGCGCCCGAATAAGGTTTTTATTAGTTACTAGCAGGACCCGTTAATCGGCATTGCCTGGTGGATGCATGACAGATCCAGGTTAGAATCATTAAAGGATCCGTCCAACTCGAAAACAAATTAAAGTATATGTTGTAGATGGCCATTGCCGTCCCTAGAAATAGGCGGACACTTGCGGCTGTGGCCCAAATGAAACAATCTGACTTAATTTTAAAGTGTTTAATCAGTTCTACAAAGAAAGTACCGACACGATAAGTAACAGCTTAGTAACCCTAGTAATCAAGAATAAAATAAAAAATTTAATCGTCGACAGGGAAAAAAAAAATATATATATATATATATATATATATATATATATATATATATATATAGCATAAGTAAAGTCTTGATAATAGCTCCATAATCAAAAATTAAAGATTGGTACCCGTAAAAGAAAACGTTATTATTTTATGGCCGTTTTGGTGTGGGGTGGTGGCTTGTCGTATTTTGCGCGTATTTACATTCTCAAACCAATGTTGTATTTATATTTTGAGAGTGTTCCGTCCGAGAAAGGAAAGAGCAATATGTATTTAATTACATGTTATGCTAGTTCCGTGTTCGCAAGGAAAAAGTTAGCAATGCGTGTTAAAATGCCAATAATTCCTAAACCTTTTGTTAGAGTTCACCGTAAAAAAAAATTGTTAAGGTCCCAGTATTTCATGTTTAAATTTTGAGCGATTATCAAGACTTCAAAGACGTTATGCATAATTTGTTTTTACTTATACATGTTTGTTAACATGCTGAAAAAAAAAATAAGTTGCCAGTATTTATGTAACATTAGGATAATTTTAAGGTTACCAGGTGTTAAATTTCTGTTTTTGAGCGATTAATATGCTTGTATTTGTTTTGTGTTTTTAGTACTATTGCGTCCTGTAGATGAGTTTGTCTTTTTTTTTTTTTGACAACATCTGTTATTAATTTGTTAGGTGAAAGTATGCAATAGTTGCAAAACAATATTCTCCCTTACATTTGTTGTTGGTTGATTGGTTGTTCTTGTTTTACGACATATCAGCCCTTTTCAGGCTTTTTAATGCCGAAATCCAGGGATTTTGAAGAACAATTTTTTTAATAGAATATGTTTGTTGTTTTCAAGTCAGTTTCTATTTAACCCTAACAGGTACTACCACTCCAGATCCGAGTGGACCTGGAAGCAATGGCTCTACACTCCTCAAAGTCCGCAAAGTGGGGCCTTAGCATCGGATATAGTTTAAGGTCATATACAGGACGTCTTACGTTTGTAATGGGTTTTAAATCATCACATGATTAATTTATTGCATAAGTTCAAAAAGAATATAATGAATGTCAAAAGAGGAAAATTATTAATATCTATATATTAATACGATAGAGTGTGTGTTCTTTTGTGTGTCACGCTTACATCCGGGTCGTTTAATTGTTATGTTCTTCCATTTCTTGTCAAAAATAATTTTTTACCAAGATATCTTCATAAGTTTTGGTTTCGATTTCGACTATATCTGATGGCACTTAAATCATCTATTTTTTTTATATAAATAATTTTATTAAGAATTCTTCATAAGTTTTTTAATTTTATTTATTTATAAATAACTTTATCAAGAATTCTTCATAAGTTTTGGTTTCGGTTTCGATTGTGGCTGAAGGAACTCAAGTTATATATATATAGTATAGTACAGTATATATTATTATAGAGTTAATGTTCTATCGATTTTTATATTTTATAAACTTGCGATTTCAAAAATAAAAAATATATATCCATATGACTTGGGTGCATTAGCTTGAATCGCAGTGAAATAAAACTTGTGAATGATCGCAGTGAAATAAAAACTTATAAATATATATATATATATATATATATATATATATATATATATATATATATATACAGGGTGGTCAAAAAGTCAGGTAACATGTTAAAGGTAGAAAAAACAATATGATCCATTATAATCTCTATTCGTTTAATATTATTTGTTTAAATATTTGAGTGTAATATATAAACTACCCCTCCTGATTTCTGGCTTTGGGGCTATGTAAAGGATAGCGTTTATGGCAAGAAGCCTGATATAATAGCGTCTTTAAAGTTATTTATTGAAGAGGAGATTGCGCGGATATCAGCTGACATGATTACACGTGTTACACAATCAGTGGTTAATCGCTTCCAGCGATTGATAGAGAGAAATGGACGACAATTAACAAAATAAACATATTTCATGTTTGTTTCATTTTATATTTCAATGTATGGTACTTAAATATACGTGTATTGCTAATATCGTTTTTCTTTAAAATGTTACCTGACTTTTTGACTACCCTGTATATAAACATATATATATAAACTTATATATATATATATATATATATATATATATATATATATATATATATATATATATATTCATAAGTTTTTATTTCACTGTGATTCAAGCTAATGCACCCAAGTCATATGGGTATATATGTTTTTTTTTTTCAAATCGCAATTTTATAAAATATAAAAATCGATAGAACATTAACTCTATAATAATATATACGAAATCTGCAAGAATTAAAATATATTTATGCGTATTTTACGACCGGGCTTTGCCGGGCGTCCGTGCTAGCTAAGATAAATACTTTTGCAGTTTTAACAAAAAAGCTACAATAATATCAGAGCGTCTCCATTTACACTGAACATCTACAGAATGCCACTTTCAATATATTACATATTAATGAGTCCCCTGTGGAATTTCCACAGGTCCCGCTAGTATAAATAAAAAAAAATACTTGACCATCATCCATCAAACTGTAGCATATACGCGTGGTGCAAACATTGAGCAAAAGAGACGCGAGCGAGCAGACGGGCACAAATTGGAAGAAAAAAAAAAGAAGTAAAGAAGTTTCGATGAATACAAAGAAAGAAATAAAAAGAAAGACGCATCTAAAAGAAGCTGTTCTTAACATAGGGAAATAGTTGTGTTTATACGACGCTAGGTTATACCGTAAAATACTTTTTTATGGGCTAAAAAAGGACAAAAAAAAGCAGATTAGTATTTGTTGTTAGTGGGTAAACGACGCCATGACATGGCGTAAAAATAGCAAACTAACTTTTCAAACACAAACAAAACCCAAAATATATGTATTCGCTAAAGTAAAGAAAAAGTATTTTTAAAAAATAGAAGAAAATAGTTGCCAATAAAAAGAAAGAAATAAAACCAGCAAAGTTTATGAATTCAATCGACGCCATAATGTATTATTTTGAAGTGCGCGTTTAGAATGGGGTAATTCCGGAATAAGAGAATTAGCGGGCACCAATCAGAGGAAGCGAATTTTCCTGAGGGAGACTTCATTATTTTTTTTGTTCTAATACGGGAAATTTAATGCTATGTCTGTGTTTGTATGAGTCAGTTAAGGGCAGTGTAAGCATAGAATATGTGGAAAGTGTAGACTTCCTTCCGGTGTTGACTGGTGGTGGTGGGACCACTAAATATTTAGAGGAAAAAACAGGAACCCCTTCCCAAAAAAATGTTGCGATTGTGATGGTGTTGCTCTTAGGATGCAATGCAGCATCGTGTTGACAGTCGGCAGCTCTAACCGCAGGACTAAGAATCGGTACTCGTAAAGGATTTATCAAATGTATGTTTGATAAACATCTGCCCAAACGTTTAACAGTGCTTTAGCTGATAGTTTGTTTATAAACAAACAGACAGCGGACTTCGCTTAAAACAGAATTAATAGACAAAAAACGTTTATTATATGTAACGAAACTTCCGAATAACGGTCTTCTCCTCTCGCATGGACTGGCTGATGTAATCGCCATATTTGTCGTAAGTGCGAGTACTTTTCAATACTCCAGGATTTATCGTCAGGGATGAATTGATCTAATTAGTTTTTACCAATTTATATAATGTGTTTGTATTTTTATGGCGATTACATCAGCAAGTTCCTGCCAGTAGTGAAGACCATTATTTAGAAGTTGGAAAGGATAAAAAACTGAATTGCTCGACAAAAACGCATATTTTATGTAATGAAATATGCATAACAGAAAAAATGCCGCATATATATATATATATATATATATATATATATATATATACACTTGTGCCCGATATTATTCATACCCCCCCCCTTGAAAATTGAGTTTATTAGGTGTAACTTTGTAAGAATTTATTGTTTACGCCCATAGTGATACATATTCTTAATAAACCTCTTCTGATCATTTTCGTCATTTTAAAATCTCGGGATACTTGTAATAAAAGAAATATACAGCTATTTATAAAATCTGCAATGTTCAAAAATAATCATACCCCCTTATTTTTTCAGTATTAATCGAGTTTCTGACTGTTTGTTTCCTGTTTGATTCTTATTTTGAATGCTTTTATACAACCTTTGATTAATTTCATTTCGTTTTTTGCATTTTTCAGAAATTAAAATGATATCAACTGAAAACCAATAAAAGAATAAAAATTATTAGAATGGGGAAGAAAAAAGAGCTTAGTAATGATCTTAGGACTAAAATTGTGAATTCACATAAGGATGGTTTAGGTTACAAGTCAATTTCCAAGAAATTTGATGTCCCTACAGCAACAGTACAGAGCATCATCAAAAAATTCCAGAGCCACCACACAACAAACAACTTGATTGGTAGAGGAAGCAAAAGGAAACTGTCTGCTAGAGCCACCAGGAATATTGTAAGAAGTGTTAATGCAAATCCATCCACCACTACTAAGGACATTTTAGAAAATCTGGAGTCTTCTGGCATAAAAATATCAAGGCAAACATTGCAAAGGACTCTGCATGAAAATGGTCTGAAAGGAAGAAGACCAAGAAGGACTCCATTGCACACCGGAAAACACCTTGCAGCACGTCTAAAGTTTGCTAGAACCCATGTGAATTCTCCAGAGTCCGTTTTCCCAAGTATTTTGTGGACTGACGAAACAAAAATTGAATTGTTTGGCCATATGGATGCTTCTTACGTTTGGAGGAAGAAAGGAGAAGCTTACAACCCAAAGAACACCATACCCACGGTGAAACATGGTGGTGGTAGCCTAATATTTTGGGGTTCCTTTTCGGCTAGTGGTCCAGGTAGTTTGGTCAAGATAGATGGAACCATGAAGAAGGAGCAATATTTGGAGATACTCCAGAAAAACATTAGACAGGATGCGGAGAAGCTCCATTTAAGACCAAACTGGGTCCTTCAACAGGATAATGATCCAAAACATACTGCCAAAATAGTCAAGAAATGGTTTGAGGATAATCAAATTAATGTTTTGGAATGGCCTAGCCAGAGTTCCGACCTGAACCCTATCGAAAACCTCTGGCGCATATTGAAAACTGAGGTTAAAAAGCGGAAACCTAGAAATTTGAGGGATTTGGAGAACTACTGCATTGAAGAATGGTCAAAAATCAGTGTTGATGCTTGTAAAAACCTTGTTGATAAATATCCCAAACGGTTACAGGCAGTTATTAAGAATAAAGGGCATGCTATTGACTATTAGTAAGAGAGGTATGAATAATTTTGAACTAGTGCCATTATTGTTTTTCTTTGTATAATGTTTCAAACTTGCATAATTTATTTATTTGTTGAGTTTAAATTAAATGCTTATGCTTGATTTATTGTTTGAGATCCCTTTAATATTGTCTACCTTCTGGTTTGAGCAATATTCTCATAGAAATCTCAAAGATCCGAGGGGTATGAATAATATCGGGCACAACTGTATATATATATATATATATATATATATATATATAAAAAATATTTTTAACCTTTATATATCTAATTTTAAATAAGAATGTAAATATACTAAATACTAATCATAGTGGGGGGTGATAAGTAGTTAAATGGATTAATCCTAATCTTATAAATACAAGACTGATAAATTAAAAAATTAAAAAATGTATCCATTTTAAATGTGGAAATTGATGAATCGCACAGGTAAGAAATTCATTTTTATAGTATGAAAAGGTTAGTAATTGCAATTAAGAATAGGAAATTGGATCAAATGTTTGTAACATGTCTTCTTCCTAAGATTAAGGGTGGTGGTGTTTGATCAACACTGCTGGGGAGCCATGATGTAATATACTGTTTTGTTTTTAAATCCCCGAAACAGTGTTTCATGGTAAACAACTGATGATCCCTTGAAAAATAAATTATTGGTATTATAGTAAATTCGAGAGCGAGTTGATGCAGTGATTGCAGGTGATTAAATGTCTTACTGACTAGATGGTTTTCTAACGAATGATAAAAAATATTGTATAGTTTTAAAGGTTAAAAACTTCAAAGACTATATATATATATATATATATATATATATATATATATATATATATATATATATATATATATAGGATGAAACACTAGTGTCTGTAGGTATTTAATAATTATTATAGTAAATAATTATTTCAGCCCCTTTAAGAATCTTGTTTCTTATCGTTGGGCCCTTTCAGTGCAAATAAAGTCGGTGAATTTAGCTCATATATGCAGATCATCATATAATGATTAGATCACTCTGACAGACGTTAAAAATATTAAAAAATAAATGTTTAAATTTCAACAATATTTCCCGCGGTTAATGATGGCCGAATGGATTTGGTCCTTGTTAATAGAGTCAGAGATGGCTTCGTTGCTAGGTTTAAATTTATCGACTGGTGTTAATTGCGACACCCTGCACTGATGATTCCCGAAAGGTTGAAACACTAGTGTCTGTAGGTATTTAATAATATATATATATATATATATATATATATATATATATATATGTATGTATATATATATATATATATATATATATATATATATATATATATATATATATATATATATATATATATAAGGGGGGTCACCAACAATGTGTATTTTTTGACATTATTTTATTATTCCGTGTTTTGGTTTTTCATTGAAAATTATGTGTAGATCATTGTAATAATGTTTTTAAATCATTGAAATCTTTTTTAACGCGTTTCAGACGTTCTGTGAAGCGTCCTCGTCAGAAAGTATTTAAAATGTAAGATATTTAGAATATACTCAAGATGTGTTTAAAATGTAAAAGAGCATTTTCGTAGTTCATTTGAAATGTTTCCGAGCGGTGGAAACATATGTAAATGATTCTACTTTTCACTCGTATGTTCAATTTTTATTACTGGTTCGTTGGGGTGGACTATAATATATATATGGCAATCAAGCCATACAGAATAATCCGCGTTTCCTCCATGCTAGGATTCATCAGGCTTATGATAGGATTTTGTGGTTGTCTCGCGTTTTTATATATGCACCTTCTATTGAGTTTTTAGTTAGCCAATCAGCTTTCTAGTTTCCACCGCACCCTTCCTAATCAGCCAATGAGCAGGCACTTACAGAACAAATGTCCAGTTGACCTCCGGTTCACCTGTTCCTTTGTGTGTGCTATTTTAGCGGGAAGCGTAGATATCTCTGTCCTGACCTATTTTAAACCTAGGTTAAATGTTTTTTATGTTAGTTTTCATATTACTTACTACCTAGCTCTACCTACGTATTGAGCACTGTTGAAGTAAATACTTAAAGTTTATGCATAAATTTATACTTTCGTATATTAATTTATTTGATTAAATTAAGTAATCATATATACACATATATGTATATATATATGTGTGTGTGTGTGTGTATGTGTGTGTGTTTATATAGTCTTTTTTAAGTTGTCTGACTTTTTCAATGTTAGGCTGTATTTTTGATAAGGGTTGCTTCTATTAATTTTACTCTGCATGTGCAATTATTTTTGTATCTAATTTTAGTGCTAGTGGTTAATATATTTCTTATTTCAGCTGACTTTATTTTTTATTATGAAATATAATATGGCGTTGACTAGCACTAATTTTGTGATATATATATATATATATATATATGTACACATATGCATATACATATATACATATATATACATATATATACATATACACATAGATATACATACATATATATACATATACACATAGATATATATACATATATATAAACATAGATATATATACATATATATAAACATAGATATATATATATACACATATATACATAGATATATATACACATATGTACATAGATATAAATATACATATATACATAGATATATATACATATATATATATACACATATACATATATACATATATATGCATATATATACATATACATAAATATATATTCAATATACATATATATATGCATATATATACATATATATGCATATACATATATATACATATATATACATATATATGCATATACATATATATACATACATATACATATATATGCATATACATATATATATATACATACATATACATATATATGCATACATATACACATATATATACATGCATATGCATATATATATAGAGAGAGATAGAGAGAGAGAGAGTGTGTGTGTGTGTGTGTGTGTGTGTGTGTGTGTGTGTGTGTGTGTGTGTGTGTGTGTGAGAGAGAGAGAGAGAGAATTAGAGAGAGAAAGGGTAAGGTAAGTGTGGGTAGGGTAAAGCACTATAGCCTTCAGCAACATATACATTCGCTTCTTCAACTAATTGCGCGATCTAAAAAAAAATTGGTGATTATTTTTGTGCGTATCGTTGCTCTTCCGCTTCAGTTGCTACAAATAAATGAGGATGTCCTTAAAGAAAATAAAAACGAAAAAAATTGGACGCGAAGGAAAAAAAGAAAGGAATGTTATCTCAGTATGTTGCATGCCGTCTCACATCTGCCGTGCTCAATATCATGCTGCTGATGATGGTTTGCAAAACTTATCGAAGACGTGAACAGATAACGGATAAAGCTTAGTTGTTCTGCTTAAACGAAACCCGTGTGGTCTCTTTAGAGCCCTTTTCTCGTTGTTAATTTCAAGTTGGTTATTTGTTTATCGCAACTACACTAAATAAGTAAGTAGCTATGATTGTTTTTTTTGGGCCACTCCCCCCCCCCCCGGCAAAAGGAGAGTGGACCTGTAAATTCATCCTTGTCCGTTCGTCCGTTCATCTGTTCGTCTGTCCGCACTTTTCTCAATAACTATGCCTTGGAATCTTTTTAAATTTTGCACAAACATTAAACATGATATGAGTAAAAAAAGTAACAGAACGGATTTTCCGGGGAAACTCCGGTTGCCCCCCCCCCACACCCATACACACATTTCGCGTTAAAATGGCTAAAATTGACACTTTAGTGCTTATTAAAAAACAGTTGACGCCTTGGATTTTTATAAAATTTTTGAAAAGTTGTAACTGATTTCTATATAATTTTGTTTGTCTATACTTCGCGATAACTCTTGGCTGTGCCCCAGGGGCTCTTTTAGGGCTAATAAAGACACTCCATTTTTGGGACTACTTTATCATATTTGTCCAAAATTTTGTGTGTATGTCTATTTAGCAGTTTTGCATGGTGCTGAACTCAAATTTGAATATGTTAAGGCATTGGGGACTTTTGGGACTAAATGGGGGGGGGCAAATGATGAACTTAATCATTTCTTTTTTTTGCATGGTACAGGACTCAAATTTACATATGTTAATGCCTAAAACTGCACCGTTTGTTTTTCACGAGGATTTGACGTCCCTTGGAGACTTTCGGGGCTAAATGAGGGGAGGGCAAATGCTGAACTTTTTTATGCCCAGTTTACTGTGCACTCACGGGGTCCATGCATGCTTCATTTGTTTTTTGTTTTTTTTAATGAACACTCAATTTTTCGGCTGTCAGATTTCGTTACAATTGTGAAGAAGAACGTGGGTAGTCACCACTTATCAAAGCCCGATGGTCACTCCACAATAAAAATTAAAGAGATCGTTAGACGAGGGGATCGAAAATAATCGATAAACTTAACAGATTACTTCAGATAAATTGATTATCCAAGAGAAAAACTCAGCAAGTATTTGTTTACATTAGACTTTAAGAAGCAGACCTAAGGTATCTTTTCTTTCACCGTTGGGTTGTTCTAAGAAATAAACAATATTAATAACGCTTAGCTGCACTTTGCCGGGTAAGACAACTAGTAACCATTCGACCATGTATGAAGTATTGTTGCACCAACCACTAATTTTTACCTCTTAGACAGTATTTAAAAAAAGAGCTTCATAATTTAATAGGTCCTGCACTGTCTGTCAAGCTCCAGCCCCTGTCCCATCACCCCAATATTGCACCCCTGTACTTGTTTTACACGTACTTCGACGGAAAATGTACCCCCGAAGAACTACATATACTGTGCCCCCATCCGAACTAAATACTCCCGATCAATCCCACCTCTTCAGTGTTCCGGTTCCAAGATTCAGGAATAGTTGGTTTACATTAATTGTTTGTCTTTTTTCTTCGAACTGCTTGCCTTTGGAATTCCGTCACTACTCCCTGTCTCCAGGACTTTATAGACGTGCAAGAATTTAAACATAATATGAACAGATATCTCTCTACACAACTCCCCATCTAAGATGCTCTTATAAACTTGGACCCTATGTCATAATAGCCACTTACCTCCCAGCCGTAATATGCCTTTGGAGTGAATTGAAGCAAACGAAAACTTATTTAAGGATTGGCGGTGCATGTGCAATTTAAATGTAATGTGAAATAAAATATCGCTACACACAACTCCCCATTTAGGATGATCCTATAGATGTTAATCCTAAGTCACAGTAGCCACTTACCTTTCAGTGGTAATGTGTCATGTTTGAAATAAATCGAAGTTAACGAAAATCTTTTGAAGGATTGGCGATGCTGGATTATTCGAGTAAGCTTCTCAAGGAGAGTTTACACCTGTTTCAAGAATGAAGTTTAATATATTTATAATAAATTGTAAAGAAAGAAGAAAAAAGACGGATACACCGCATTATTGGAATCGGTGAAGGACATATCACGGAAGGAATTAAGATCTAACACTTTATACTGACATTTAAAGCCAACATTATGAGGACAGCTTCCATCAAAGAATGATTCTCGTTGAGAAACAAAGGACTGATTTGCATTCTCTTCTGTGCCACAATGGTAGGTGGACCTGAAGTCTTTTTTTTTTTTTCTCAAACGGAATCCGAAGTGGTATCACTTGAAAGACGTTGACATTTTGCCAAACGAACTTTGAAGCGATTTGCTACGGAATGAAAATCTTAAAAACAAGCGATGTCGGACGTGGAGTTGGAGGAGGCTGGTTGTTTTCTAAGAAACCCTATTGTCTTTCAATCTCTTCAGATATCCTTTGAAAATCAGTGCAGTTTCTCGATATAGAAATCTATGTGATATGTGATATAGAAATCTATGTGATAATATGTGATATAAAAATCTATGTGATAATATGTGATATAGAAATCTATGTGATAATATGTGATATAAACATCTATGTGATAATATGTGATATAAACATCTATGTGATAATATGCGATATAGAAATCTATGTGATAATATGTGATATAGAAATCTATGTGACGATATGCGACGCCACTTCATTGTTCGAACGTACACTATCGCCTTTCACACACATTAAAAGAAAATGTATTCTAAAATTCATAATAACTTGTTCTTTAGTTTATATTATTCTGGGCATAAATAAATAAATATAATAATCACAGCAACTACAATATTAATAATATTAACAAC
Organism: Euprymna scolopes; assembly: GCF_053919585.1. Taxonomy (NCBI): domain Eukaryota; kingdom Metazoa; phylum Mollusca; class Cephalopoda; order Sepiida; family Sepiolidae; genus Euprymna; species Euprymna scolopes. The sequence continues at coordinate 102,490,056 of NC_136504.1, read as the reverse complement.
AACAAAAATAATTATAATAATAATAATAATAATAATAACAACAACAACAATAATTATAATAATAATAACAACAACATCATTATTATCTATATACTAATACGCTAATTCTCTTAGACTGTTATCATCTTGATCATCCCTTAAGATAAAAATGTAGATTACAATACTAATAAGTTAGTTATCGCCAGCCAGTGTACAGTGGATGCAGGTCACAAAACTGAGAAGCTATTTATCGCCATCCAGTGTATGGTATGTGCAGGTCACAATACTAATTATTTATCGCCAGCCAGTGTGTGGTGGGTGCAGGTCACAATACTAATAAGTTATCGCCAGCCAGTGTATGTTGGGTGCAGGTCACAATACTAATTAGTTATCGCCAGCCAGTGTATGGCGAGTGCAGGTCACAGTACTAACAAGTTATCGCCAGCCAGTGTATGGTGGACGCAGGTCACAATACTAATAAGTTAGTTATCGACAGCGTGTCTGGTGGGTGCAGATCAAAATACAAATGTTATTTTTCGCCAGTCAGTTCTATTTCTTGCAATAATATATCTCAAGCAGTTCTCCATATTTGTCTACAAAAATATTTATTTATTAATTCACGGTCTGCTTGGAACTAATATTGCACTGATTATTCTATTAAAGGACATTATATTGCTTGCTTATGTGATGATGTTTTCAACTACCTTAAAATTTCCACAGGTTCTGCTAGTTATTATTATTAATCAATTATTATTAAAACTAATAAGAAAAATAAGGAAATTTTAATAATAATATAAAACAAAAACAAAATTTAATAAATTCACTATTCCCTTGTTATTTCTGCTCGGCAGCTGGCTTGATCTCGTATTCCTTGTCCTGTTTCTACGGTATACTTATGGTTTGCTTCTTTGTGAAAAAGAGATGCACTTCTCGAGATTATCAAATACATTTACCTTAAAGGTTATATTAAACATGTTTGTTGATTTATATGTGAAAGATTTGAAATAACTATAATAGAGACACAAAGATGTATAATCTTAATAAGAACTTCATTCATTTGGCTATTCTTGTTCAGACGTCACTCCAGCATCTCCGTATTCTACATCTTATATAATAACATATTTGTTTACGAGCAATGCTTCAATAAAACTACTTTCCTATACTGTTGTCCGGTCGTAAAATACGCATAAATATTATATTTTAATTCATACAGAAACTGAGACATGTGCATACGAGTATTAGATTTTTTTCTAAACAGTTCATTTCTTTTAAATAAAAAAAATCGAGCTGAGATCGAAACCAAGACTTAAAGACAGTGAGCCAAGTACGATAACTATTTGGCCAGCTTGGCAGGGATTTGAAAAAGTGTTTTCAAACCTTCTTATTTTTAATATATGGAATCTGTCATGTGAACGATTAACGCATGCAAATTAATGAAACACTCGACAAGCATATAAAATCCGATGACCTACGTACTAATTTTTTTTACTTTTGACTCCTTAGAAACCCTTTTTCTGGATGAAAACCGATTAAAATATTATTCACATGTCTGAATACCCTATATACTAAATTTCAAGTTTGTAGATCAAAAATTCCTTGAGGATATAGGTTGAGAACTGTCCTCAAACACATTCTCATATATATATATATATATATATATATATATATATATATATATATATATATATATACATGTATAAATACACACATGTATAAATACACACATATATATACACATGTATATATATGCGTGTATTTATAGAAGAAAAAGAATACGTATTATTTTTTTTATATAGTGGAAGATCCTGACCTTCACCTTGAGAATGGAATAATCAGCCTAAAGAAGGCAGTAACGAATCTTAATACTACGTCATTTGAGTGTCAACCTGTTGTTATATTTTTTATTTTATAATTTAATCTGCGTATTGAATCACAATTCATCCGATTAAATTATACTGATTATATTCCTCGAGAGATATAGCATCATTTAAAAGAATTTAGTTGTTACGATTTAAAATATATATCAATCAAACACTACGGTGTTTGAATATATATGGTCGGCAGTTTTAGTCATTTAGAACTGTTTTAAAACTTCACCGCTCACTCACTTTTCGACCAAATTTCAAACAATTATTACAGTTTATAGATCACCTTCTTAGGTATGTTGTGAAAAAAAAAAATTTTTTTTTCAATTTTCGTTCAGTAAAACAAAAGTTATGATGAATTTCCTGGTGTTCAAAATCGTGAAAATATGTAAGGAGGTGAGCGAAGCTTTTTATGACTAGTTTGCATAGCAACTGTCACGAAAATAGAAGTAACTCGTGAAACAGAGAGAATGAAAGAATGAAAAGGAGATAATTGGGGTGATTTTATTGAAAGCAGACGAGTGCCATGCATTGTTATTACATATGTGTTTATGGGGGCAAAAAATAAGTCTGAAATTAAACAAAGAATAAGTGAATTTACTAGAAGCCTGGAAAAATCATGGATTACAATAGAAAAATGCGAGCATGAAAAGTAATATGGTTAAGCTTAAACATAGATATTCTATTAAAAAATTTAAAAAATTCATAACTTAAAATATTGCAGCATAAAGATTGTTTTAACTTGCATTTATAACATCATATGATCAATTCTTAATGCTGCAATATTTTAAGTTATAAATTTATTATATTTTTACGAGAATATCTTGTCCTTTTTTTTCCAGTTTTAACAACTAGTCCTTTACTTTTCCATGTTTAAGCTTAGCCATATTACTTTTCATGCTCGCATTTTTCTATTGTAACATAGACACAGACAGACACACACACACACACACACATATTTATATATATATATATATATATATATATATATATATATATATATGATGATTCCAACGTCTTGTCACACGAGTGCCACTTCCTCAGATACGAGCCCAAAAATGACTTCCATCGCCACAGGACCATTTTAATAGACAAATGCTTGAGGGAGTATCTATACACAGATGATGTTACAGAGTCTTAGCTTGGTACAACAGCTAAATCTCTCTCTTGGTTCAAAATGTTGAGATCCAGCAACAAGCAAGAGCAAGATAGCCAGCAACAAGTTAAACTGCAGACCAGCTTAATACGGGTACTGGTCTCCCGCTTTATGGTCTTTTTAAATTAGAGATTTGCTTCTCCTAGAAAGGTTGCCTTCACCACGGCTTACGGGAGCCCTCTCCATCCCAACGCACACATACATACACATAAACACATACGGTGCTAGTTGGCCGTTGACCCCCCAAAAGGGTTCATTCGCCCTTTGGAAGGTATATATATATATATATATATATATATATATATATATATATATATATATATATATATATATATATATAGTACTGAAATTAAAGGATTTTCAAAAATGTTTGTGTTGCCATCAGCTATAATCGAAACCGAATTCCTTAGCGCACCAGCTGCTGCGTTATTTACCGTTTGAGCTATCGACAGATAGATAAGAAAGTTAACCACGTTAAACTATGAATGAATTTATGTATGCGCAGAAGTAACAGAAATAATATGCCGGCAAGTTGAAATGAACATTTTACAATCCAACTTGCCGACATATTTCTGTACATGTTATTCATCCATCCAAACAAAGATTTTACTCGTTATAAACCATCTTTGGTGTATGATTATTATTTCTTGTTAATTTCAGTGTTATTTGGCCAGTAGTTTCAGAGTTTATCGGTTAAATATTTTCACACAGACGCACACACACACATATACATACGTCTGCTGTTTTATTTTAAGCTGACAATAACAATTTTTTTTTTTTCAACGTCACAAGAAAAGCTTGGATCGCTTCTGATGGAAATCAACTTTCAAAAAAAAACAAAAAAAAAAACATACAAACAAACAAACAAACAAACAAACAAACCCAATAAGAAATACTCAAACGATTAAATAATTATTGACGTGAGCAATAAACACAATCAGTTTCTTTTAAGATATTTCGGTGCAAATACAATATATTTTCGAAATTCGAAAAATTTTAATATTGAGTTTTAAGGCAAACCAATCGTTTCTACTTAATTGTCATGTTACAGTAATCAATATATCGAAAAATCATGAAAACCGAGCTTGTAGATAAATTATAAAAAGAAAATATTTTTTGACGAAAATTATCGAAAATAAAATATTTGGTTAAAAACACCAGAGAGTTCCAAAAGGAGACAAGTAGCGTGTAGCTATTGCTAAATTTTTAAATAAATTGTGTTTCGCCTTGTTTTCGACATAACACAGTTACTTCCCATGTCATGTCTTTCCAAAGAAATATGGCGACGTTTTTTTTTACGATAAAGATCGAAAATCGTGTTCTTGTTTTTGTTTTTGTTTTTTTTTTTTGTTTTTTAATAATACGGTAATATTTAAGTGCTTCTGACATACCAATTAAATAGATATCATTGCTTTTAGTTGAAATTAACACAAAAAAAATCAGGATTTAATATCATATTTTTAAATCGATTTTTTTTCGTTTTTCAAATTTCACTGTTATAATAGTGCAATTTCATAGACATTTCTAATATCCCTATGAAAGAAGAATTTCCTTCGTCATTTCCAATGTGCTCTTTCGAAGCAAAACCGAACATTGAAAGCATCAATTGCCCAACAAAACGTTAGGTGTTTTCTAAGAACTCGAACTGCAAACATCACAGATACAATACATGAAACAGATGGTGAAATACTCCAAGAACAAATGGTTCTAACGCTACAAGGACTCAACATGGAGTTCAGCAAACAATCATGTCTACCAAATGCCATTGAGTCGTAAGAGTCTGTTATTTCCTTTCTATTCTTGCGACAAATCTTGTCCTTTGTCTAACCAACGCAATCTGAAAAACAAACTTTGTGTGGGCAAGTGTACGTCTTTATCATTTGTGTTTTAATGGGGTTTTACATGTATCTCGTTGCATAGCACGACGTACTCATGTTGACACACAGGTGCCCGTAAAATCAGGGAAGTTAAGTAACGTTGAACCTGGCCAGTACTAAGTGGGTAACCATTCGAGAATACATGATGCTGTATGTTGAAGGACTCTCTGCTTATATTGGCATTGTGTATCGTTTTCGTTTTCTTTTTTTTTTTACAAATAACTTTGTAAAAGTTGCTTGAGTTATTTACCTTTTAATTTCTTTTTATTCATAGAAATATTAATAACATTTCTTTTTATTTATAGAAATATTAATAACATTCATTTTTATTTATAGAAATATTAATAACATTTCTTTTTATTTATAGAAATATTAATGACATTTCTTTTTATTTATAGAAATATTAATAGCATTTCTTTTTATTTATAGAAATATTAATAGCATTTCTTTTTATTTATAGAAATATTAATGACATTTTTTTTATTCATAGAAATATTAATAACATTTACTTTTATATATAGAAATATTAATAACATTTATTTTTATATATAGAAATATTAATAACATTTATTTTTATTTATAGAAATATTATTAACATTTATTTTTATTTATAGAAATATTATTAACATTTCTTTTTATTTATAGAAATATTAATACCATTTCTTTTTATTTATAGAAATATTAATGACATTTATTTTTATTTATAGAAATATTAATAACATTTCTTTTTATTTATAGAAATATTAATAACATTTATTTTTATTTATAGAAATATTATTAACATTTCTTTTAATTTATAGAAATATTATTAACATTTATTTTTATTTATAGAAATATTAATACCATTTCTTTTTATTTGTAGAAATATTATTAACATTTCTTTTTATTTATAGAAATATTAATAACATTTATTTTTATATATAGAAATATTATTAACATTTATTTTTATATATAGAAATATTAATAACATTTATTTTTATATATAGAAATATTAATGACATTTATTTTTATATATAGAAATATTAATAACATTTATTTTTATTTATAGAAATATTAATAACATTTCTTTTTATTCATAGAAATATAATTAACATTTATTTTTATTTATAGAAATATAAATTACATTTATTTTTATATATAGAAATATTAATAACATTTATTTTTATTCACAGAAATATTAATAACATTTATTTTTATTTATAGAAATATTAATAACATTTCTTTTTATTCATATAAATATCATTAACATCTATTTTTATATATAAAAATATTAATAACATTTCTTTTTATTCATATAAATATCATTAACATCTATTTTTATATATAAAAATATTAATAACATTTCTTTTTATTCATAGAAATATTAATAACATTTATTTTTATATATAGAAATATTAATAACATTTATTTTTATTCATAGAAATATTAATAACATTTATTTTTATTCATAGAAATATTAATAACATTTATTTTTATTCATAGAAATATTAATAACATTTATTTTTATATATAGAAATATTAATAACAGTTATTTTTACTTATCTATATATTAATACGACAGCGTGTGTGTTCTTTTGTGTGTCACGCTTACATCCGGGTCGTTTAATTTTTATGTTTTTCTATTTCTTGTCATAAATAATTTTACCAGGGATTCTTTATAAGTTTTGGTTTCGGTTTCGACTATAGCTGATGGCACTTAAATCATCTGTTTTTTTATATCAAGAATTCTTCCAAGGTTTGGTTTCAGTTTCAATTATGAGTTAAAGGATTCAGGTTTTATATATATATATATATATATATATATATATATATATATATATATATATATATATATATATACATATGAACAAATGATTAATAACACATGTTAAAAAACATCTTGAAAAAGAGTTAAAAATTTTAAAAAAGGAAGCACAAGATAAGTGGATAATCCTTAATCTGCGAAGTTTCGAAGCAATACTCTCCTTCTCATCAGAGGGCAGGAATTAGCAAAATGCGGGATCGAATTTTGCATATAAAAGTATTTAATGAAACCACAAGTAAGTCACAGATCTTACTTGGTTAAAAAAAGGGTGAGGTAAGGGGAATAGAAGGTAAAAGAAAAAATGATAAAAAGATGGATAGTCTGGTGAAGGGTAAAAAATCTAACAATGGTAAAATCCAAACACGGTCGAATTAAAAACTTCCAATCCAACAGGTAAGTTCCAAAGGAATCGCGTAACTGGAAGATGGTCCAAAATGATCCAAAAGGCAGAATTCCTTGGAAAAAATCACAAATGGAATGAGTTCAAAATCATTATATATATATATATATATATATATATATATATATATATTATATATATATATATATATTATAAGTTATTATTTTGATTTCGATTATAGCTAATGCACCCATGTCATATGGATATATATATATATATGTATATATATATGTGTGTGTGTGTGTGTGTGTGTGTGTGTGTGTGTGTGTGTGTATGTGTGTGTGTGTGTGTGTGTGTGTGTGTGTGTGTGTATTTGAAATCGCAACTTTATGATATATAAAAATCGATAGAACATTAACTCTATTATAATATATACGAAATCTGCAAGAATTAAAATATCATATTTAAGCATACTTTACGACTGGGCTTTGCCGGGCGATCGTGCTAACTTAGATAAATACGTTTGAAGTTTTAACAAAAGAACTACAATAATATCAGAGCGTTTCCATTTACACTGAACATCTACAGAATGCCAACATCAATATATTACATACGAATTTCCACATGTCCTGCTTGTAGAAATGTTAATAACATTTCTTTTTACTTATAGAAGTATTAATAACATTTATTTCATTGTCATTTTCCGACTCGTCAGTTTTGACCCTGTTCGTTCTGTTTCACTCAATATTGGTTTTTGATAACAAGGTCAAGGCTGCTACTTGCTCTACGAAATTTACGGGTGACAGCCATCTTCATTCTTTCTCAGTCAATGTTTACACATTTTAATCGTGCATTTCCCGAGTTTAGATGAGTAAAATAAATTAACTTTTTATTCG
>NC_136504.1:102412139-102477139 GCF_053919585.1 Euprymna scolopes | reverse complement strand
CTTGCTATTACGTAACGAATTAGGCTCAAGGCCATCAAAAGCGTAGGGATAATGACGGTCGTTCGTCATGCTTTGACTACTATAACATATCTTACTATCCTAGTCTTATTGCAGTCACCAAAATACCACATTCACTCTAGAGTTAGAGTTTTACGTTCAACTTCATGTCAAAAAACCAAAAGACATTATTCTGGCACCAACGTGATATTATACGTAGATACCGATACCTCCATTCAGTCCCAAGAGACAATGGACACCTCTTCAAGGGTAACTGCATGTGTAATTGTGAGGCAATGGTTGCTCAATTCTCTCTTTAATCGGCACTGCTTGGGTGCAGTGGATAGGAGAGACCCCAGACTAATTGGAAACAATGCCAAGATAAGCGGAGGGCACTTACAGCACCTGGAATTCCAAAATGGTCACCCATTTTAGTAGTGACAAGGATTAACGTTGCTTAACTTCGGTAATCTGACGGGAACCGATGTGTCAACGTGAATAGGCAGATATATTTTGCTGTTAATTACAGTACAGCGTACCCGAATGTGTTTTCGCTTTGATTTTGTTGTGTTTTTTTTGTTGTTGTTTTTGTTTGTTTGTTTTTTTTAAGCTAGACGAGTCTCATCTTTCACAGAACCATCTTTTTTCATGTTATCCATTCGACAACTTAAAGTGCCAAGAGCTTTATTTCCGGGTTCGAGTAATATTAGATGCAGACAAATTAACGCCGTTTTTATGCTATTATCTTTTAATTATATATTTTTTTTCTTTTTCATTTCGGTGGTTAAAATAAATTAGTTCTTTTTGAGTGGCCTCACTCGTCACAAGTGAAATGCCCTTAACCTTCGAGAGAGCACTTTCTTTCCTGCATCTTCCACCTCTTTTCCTCTTTGTACAAACTAACTCCGCATCCCCTTGAAAAAAAAAAATGAAGGCACGCACGCCGGATGAGAGGCCGAGTAGAATCGCCCTCTCATTTCTGTGTTTCTGGGTTAGTTTGAAATAAAGTTGGTGAAGTTGGGGTTTTAAAAGTCAAGGGAAATATGAGGGGGACAAATATTACCTTTTTTTTTTCTTTTTTCGTCTAAATCCGGTATATTTGCACATTTTACGTCAACGCCTATGAATTAGAATCTCTGGCTATTTAATGGTTCAATCTGTTTTCCAAACTATAAAAACACACACCCTATTTGTCCCAAGATATTTTAGGTTTGGTTTCGTTTTGCTTATTTAATGTCGTATCAACCCTCTTTGAGTTATTTAACACCCTATCCGGTTATTTTAGTAAAGACAGTCAGGAGGAAACACGTAAGCCTTTTATTCTATTTGGGAGTCACTACTTACCAAGGCCCGAAGGCCACTTGAGGATGAGGGTTAATGAATGCTAGTGTAGTATGCGTTAATCATGTAAATTGGGTAAAATTTGATTACTAATATGGACGGCTCAATAAGAACTTGTTTACATTTACTTTGAAGACTACCATGTTGTATTCAACCTGGAAGCAGGCCAGTGGAACAGTGTTCCACAGGCGGGCAGTTCTGGGAAAGAAACTATGTCCAAGGAATCGTCGTTTACAATCAGACACATTTGGAGAGTGGGGGAATCGTATATAGTGGTTGTAGTTAGTCGAGTATTTTTGTGAAAGTTTGGCAAGGATTGGCATAGATTGGAGTTCAGTCGAGCAATTGCCGTGAAAATAACCATAGAGCAGAGACAGGCTCACGGCGTTTCTTCTGTGAGAAAGGGGTTGCAAGGAAAAGAAAGGGGCATCAGCTACTAGGTTTCGAAGCCGGTTTTGACCTCTATCAAGGCTGGATAGAGAGCGCCAAGCAGTCCCTGTCCAGATGTGGCAACAGTACACCATTTTATGGCGTGGGGCTCTTATACATATAGAGGATTGCATCGGCAGTGAGATACCTGCCGGGACGATAGAGTGATCCAACTTTATTATTTATTTTGCATACTTTATATCAGGGGAAACAGCCGTAAACAAACTTCGTATAGTTAAAATAAGTTGATAGATTTAATTGTATCTGGTCGCACCTGGCCGAAAAAGAATATTAAATAATAAAAAAAATAGTCACTATCTTCTATAAAGACCACATCTCCACGTTTTATGCTTCAACTTCTTCATATCTTCAAATATTTATTCATGATGTTTGGTTTGGTTGTTTTGTTTTACGGCATATCAACACTTTCTTTGTTGTTTGATCTCTAATTTTGAAACTTGTTAATCCTCCAACTTTTTAAATACTCAAGTATTTAAAACGTTGGAGCATTAAGAACAATATATATATATATATATATATATATATATATATATATATATATATATATGTCTGTGTGTGTGCGTGTGTGTGTGTGCGTGTAAAGAACTATATAAAAGCTATATATGGATATAAAGGTATAGATATAACCTATATATATACATACATATACATATATATATATATATATATATATATATATATATACATACTAGCAAAAGTACCCGTCGTTGACTGGGTTCAAAAACAGACTACAGAAAATGGACTCTGATTTATGAAAGTATGATAGGTTATGAAAAGGAAGGGTTGTAAAGAGATAGCTCCGAATTTGGGGGTATCAAAACTAAAGCAAAATATGATGAAAGTAAAAATAAAATAGATAAACCCCATAATTTATTATACTATACCTGTTCACACTGAAACACTTATCACAATATTCTGTGGATCTATATTAAAAACCTTGTTAAACTTTGTGACATATTTCTATTCTATGGAGGTCAGGTGCGAACGAATACCCAATAATTTTATTATAACATATTTCTTCAAACAGAAACATAATTATCAAAGTATACTTACGCAGATAGATATGAAAAGTCTTTACTAAAGTTTGTGCCTATTCCCATTCTATGGATGCCAGGAGCGAAGGCAGACCCCACAATTTTATTATACCATCCATATTTAAGTTAAAGCATACTTATCAAAGTATTCTTATGTACATCTATATCAAAAACACTTGTAAACGTTTTTTTTTTAATTTTTTAATTTTTTATTTCCATACTTTGTGGACAAGGCACAATTTTAATGAACCACCGTTCTGCCAGATCAAACATACCTATTCCTGTGTATTGATACATCTTTTATCATTATATGTGATCAGTTTTTTTTAAATAGTCAACTATATAGGAGCCTATTCGTGACCAGACACACGCACATTCAGCTTTATATATATATATATATATATATATATATATATATATATATATATATATATATATATATATATATATATAAACGTTTAAATTTTTTCTTAATGCTCCAACTATTTAAATACGCAAGTATTTAGAAAGTTAGAGCATTAAGAACGATATATATATATATATATATATATATATATATATATATATATATATATATATATATATATATATATATATAAACTTGTGACCGACTTTTTTAGTTTGCGGTTACTCGATCACACGAAAATCCGCACGTGACCATTGGTCACGTTTTCTGGCCAAATTTATTGTTTAACCTTACTCCTGAGGATCTGGCTTATGCCACAATACATACATGGATATTAATCGAGAGGTAGTTCTTAAGGCTGGCATATTTCATACTGTTAATTTTTATGTGTGTTGAATGGAATTGGGAGTAGGTTTACGCATAGCAAGTAGCCATGTTTGATAGTAGAGTCTTTCATTTTTCTCCGTGGCTATAAGGACGGTATGTTTGCATTCTCAAAGAGGAGATTGGTGGTCGAATTGAGCGATATAGGCTAAGTAAGACAACTTTATTTTCTCGCAGCTAAAGAGAATAAGCAGTGCTTGAACCTCTATTAAATAACTACTGGTAATTAATGCAATGCTCGAATAAGAGATGGTTCTCATTTGTTACATCCCAATCGCAATTACGTGTTTGCACCAATTAGCACCATGCTTATAAACCAAACAGATATTTGAGTGTTTATTTAGAATTACACTTAATAAAAAAAGATACAGACAATACCGTCAATTCTTTGATGTGCGCATCTGTCACGGAATGAAGATGTCATATTCCAAAAATCACGTAAATTTATCAAGCATTTTTTAAGACAATCAAATATCACGATGTTTAACGATTAATAATTTCCACAGCCATTGTTTGTAATTAAAAAGAGACAATTCAATTCGAAGTATCTAGGTCAAAATCAAAATATAATTTCGTCTTAAAATCGATTTAAAAAATGATCTTATGTATAAAAACTACTGGATCAGTTTACGTGATTTTTTGAATACGAGATCCACATTCCGTGATGTGTACGTGCATCATATCGATTTTTCTGTGTTTTTTATATAATTAAGTGTAATCTATAATATAAATCTCACGTGTCTATTTAAATGTTTGTATGTATGTATGTATGTATGTATGTATGTTTTTATGTCTGCCTAAAACTTTCGACAGAGGTGACGAATTTTCACAAGATCGATATCGTTTTGAAGCTCGACACTTCGGACAAAACATATCGGAAAATTGGCCCAAAACATTAATTTCTTCACCCTCAACTCAGCACTTTTCTACATGGAGGAGTCGCTTTTTTCACCGATATTTTCGAAAGTCATCCTCTCTTTTCGATTGACTAGCCTTAATTTAAACCTTAATCACTTCCAGTTTGGCGATAGACACAATGGCAAATACGCCATGTTTTTTTTTTTTTGTTTTTTTTTGTTTTTTTCACGTTCTTTTCCTCCTTGGCGGTACGGGTTCGAGCCTGCCTGCCTACTACCACTATTTTTTTTTTTTGCTCAACACACACCTCCAAACGCCCGGGCAACGCCAGGTACTCAAGCTAGTATATAATAAGCACCGATATATGAAACATCGTTAATAACGGCTGTTGCTGCTTTTGTTGCAATAAGAACTACTAATAAAAGTGTAGTAACAGACAAACTGCGTCTTATGCATTTATCTTATCTAAGATTAATTAGAATAAATCCAATGTACACATCTCAAAACAAATTGTCAAAATCCCATACACGACGCGAGTATATAATCTTCCATGTTGTTTACAACTGTACGTATCAATCCAAGCTGTATTTCCCCTTATGAAAAACCGACCTTGGGAACATCCGCTTGCTTAAGTTGTCAGCCGAAAAGAGGTCTAACCCTCCTTCCTCGTCCAGAAATCAAGTGTTTTTTTTTTAATAATTCCACGTGAGCTAATATTAGCATAGGTTTAACGGTATCTTATAACTTCTTACAACTTCTATAAGATTTTTTTCCAACAACTAAAACAGCCGTCACACGAGAGAAAAACAAAACCTATTTTATGAAGAAAAACTACGAAAAAGTATTTATTTGCGTCGAACTTTTCCCTCGTGAAGGGAATATTAAAATAGACTATTTTGCATATGTCGATAGAAGTTCTCATATTAATGACGAATTAACTCCATCTGTTGTCTGTCTGGATTGACCTGTTCTTGTTATAATTACCGTTTCTAGGTTGACAGTATTTGTTATAATGATGTCATTCCAGGTGCGCAAAAATGATCGGTACTACTTGTTTTGTGTGCTTTCCATGCACTCGGCTGACAGATGGTATAGGGCTCTACCTTAGAATGTATAGTAAGGCAATCTCTTATAATATTTATGCAACAAACCAGAGGTCAAACGAAAGGGAAATCAATATGTTTTTTTAGTAAAACCGCGATTTAGTGGCCTAAATATAATGCAATGAAAACTCATTTAAAAGAGATAAGTATTGTTTTATGTTGGTTTTTTTTTTTTTACATGAGTGTCACCACTTATCAAGGCCCAGAGGCCACTCAAGGATAAGGGTTAATAGGTATACATTAGTCATTGTGATTTTAGCATAGTAAACAGTGGGAATTTTGTAACTTGGATTACTTAGGGGGACGATTCAATTAGAACTTGTTCACATTGTACTTTTTCTTTTTTTTTTCATAGGTATCACCACATTATCAAGGCCAAGAGGCCACTCAAGGATAAGGGTTAAAGAGTGTACAGTAGAAATTGGACAATATAATAATCATTTTTGTTAAATATTAATAAATGAGAGAACGATTTGGAGTTAAAATCTACTTAAAACTAACCTGGGGCCCGGCGTTGCCCGGGTGTTTGGAGGTGTGTGTTGAGCAAAAAAAAAAATAATAATAATAAAATAAAGAAAAAAAAAGGGGGTGGTTAGTAGGCCGACAGATTCGAATCCGTGACGTGAAGGCAGGAAAAAAAGTGAAAGATAATCTGACGTCTTACCATTACTACCACTACTCTATGACGCGATCGGAATATCAGGACGTTAAAATTAGGCAAAGTCAATTCAACCAATACGATGACTTGCAAAAAATGGCTCCCAAAAAATCGACTCCTCCTTATAGAAAACTGCTCAGTTGAGAGCGAAGGCATACATGTTTTGCGACAAGTTTTCGATATTTGTCGTGTGAGACGTCGAGCTTCAAAATGATACCGATCTCGTGAAAATTCGTCGCCTCTGTCGAAAGTTTTAGGCATACATACATACATACATACATACATACATACATACATACATAAATACATACATACATACATACATACATACATACATAAATACATACATACATACATACATACATACATACATAAATACATACATACATACATACATACATACATACATACATACATACATAAATACATACATACATACATAAATACATACATACATACATACATACATACATACATACATAAATACATACATACATACATACATACATACATACATACATAAATACATACATACATACATACATACATACATACATAAATACATACATACATACATACATACATACATACATACATAAATACATACATACATACATACATACATACATAAATACATACATACATACATACATAAATACATACATACATACATAAATACATACATACATACATACATACATACATAAATACATACATACATACATACATACATAAATACATACATACATACATACATACATACATACATACATACATACATACATTTAAACAGACAGGTGAGATTTATATTACAGACTAGCCTATAATCGTAAGAAGAACACACTTAAAATGTATAAATATGCTGAAATAATCGCTAACTTCCGTTTGTATGAAGACGCCATTGTTTATTGTTTTAGCGATTGTTTCAGTACCTGCACACATTTCAAGCGCATTCTTCTTAACATTACAAGCGGGATATTAAATAGATTTTTAAAAAAAATGTCTTTAACGGATAAAATAAATGAGATATTTCAATCTGGAAACGCCGGGTCGGGCGTGAAGAATTTGCTTGTTTTCGGGTTTTCTTTATTTTGCCGGTGAGAATCGCTGTGGTGTTATGTAAGCCGAACTTAACGTCAAAATCCTTTCACGAGCATTAAATCATTTATCAACGATAGTTATGCCCGTCTAACGAGTATGGAACCAGTAAACAGAAACGAGAAACGAATCCGATTGCCTCACACACTTTTGTACCTATTTGCCCAAGGTATTAAGTTAAATGTCAGATGTGAGACCTGTTGTGGCAATATGAGAGAGGGAATAGAGGAGAAGAGAGAAAGAAAGAAAAAAAAGAAATAGGATAAGAGAGTTAAAAAGAAAGACAAAGATAGAGAAAAGGGAGGTGAAGAGAGAGAGGCGACAGAGGAAAGAGAGAGAGAGAGCGAGCGAAGAAGAGAATGGGGGGGAGAAGGAATGCGAGAGAAAGGAAAATAAGGTGAGAAAGAGAAATAAAGAAAAAAAGTACGTGTATGTAGGTGTGTGTATGTGTGAGAGAGAGAGCGAGAGAGGGGGGGTAATTTCTTTTTAATTTGATTCTCTTGTATTTATAATTCGACTCTTTTGAATACAGTCTCCTATTTTCTTCCTGTGTTGTTGAATATTTAATGCAATATGAAAGGTGAAAGCACAACGACACACCCACGTATACATACGTACACACACAAACACGCTCACACACACACACACTATATACATATATATATATATATATATATATATATATATATATGAAGAGAGAAATGGCATACGTACACATACAAACACGCTCACACACACTTACACTCACACACACAGTATATATATATATATATATATATATATATATATATATATATATAAAATTATAAAAACCAAATGACCTTGTAACGGGTGTTGTAACCCAACATCCGGTTTACGACTTCCGGTTGCGCGTGCGTACATAAACATAACCCCATAACAGCGTAAACAAATAAACAGAAATCGCTACTTTTGCAGAATTTGCCCCTTCTTTTTTTTTTAAATTCATTCTCCATTTTTTAATACATATTTCTTAAAAAAAACATTCATACATTTCCTTCTATACTACAAACATAAATAAATAACCCCGAAAATATGTTTTTTTTAAATTTGCGTTACAAATAAATAATCAGCGCGACAATAAACCGCATTGGTTTACTGTGTACGTTTTCAGTGTCCCAATTGTTTTTTTGTGTTTTCTTCGCGTTTAAATTAAAAGATATATCAAAATTTGATTTTAACTTTAAGTATTATAGTATCTGTTCAGTGCACATTTACTAATAAGTATGGCAAACCACTTATAATTCAATGGCTGTAAGTATTTTTTCAAAAATAAACAATTATAAACAGAACGACTCAAAGATATATCTATATTCTTTTTTCATTTTAATATACTTTCATAGAAATGTTTCTGTTATGTCAAAAAAACTATTTTCTTTACGTCACAAGTGTCACGCTCATACATAATTTCCATAGCTAATAAAACATACTGACCCAACGGGTCACGGGTAGTCTAATATATATATATATATATATGTATATATATATATATATATATATAAATAAAGAGAGAGAGAGAGAGAGAGATGACATACGTACACACACAAACACACTCACACACACAATATATATATATATATATATATATATATATATACTAGTACCCGTCGTTGACTGAGTTCAAAAACAGCCTACAGAAAATGGACTCTGATCTATGAAAGTATGATAGGTTATGAAAAGGAAGAGTTGTAAAGAGATAGCTTCGAATTTGGGGGTATCAAAACCAAAGCAAAATATGATGAAAGTAAAAATAAAATAGATAAACCCCATAATTTATTATACCATTCCTGTTCACACTGAGACACTTATCACAATATTCTGTGGATCTATATTAAAAAACCTTGTTAAACTTTGTGACATATTTCCATTCTGTGGAGATCAGGTGCGAACGAAACCCCATAATTTTATTATACCATATTTCTTCAAATAATTAAAACCGCGAATTTACAAATATAAACAGGATCTCAAACACAACAATCTCACTAACGCACTAGTCCTAGACAAGAACACATTTACACACAATTTTCACATTACAAATTACATCCTCATTAAGATTGAATCCTGCACCCCAAGCCGCAAAGGCGTCGAAAGTGATTTAATCCTTCTTTTATAATCATCTAACAAATACTTTAGGCTCGAATCTTATTCCTTGGCCAAACATCTGGTAAAAATCGCACTTTAAACAACACTATGAACCTCATTAATGCATGACAAACTCCGACCTGCATTTCATATGTGTTTTCATTTCTAGTTTTCCTTTTAATTCTCATCTTTCTTTTCCCTTTTCCAAGTTGATGTTTTTGTCGGACGCGCCGAACAATTTTTTAATATTTTATGCACGTGTCAGAAACATCTTTTTTTGTCTTTGATTTTGCAGTTTTTTCAATTAAATTAAAAATCTTCACTTTTTCTGAATTCATTCGTTAGTTTGAACCAAACAATTTTGTGTTTGATGCTTTCTATACGTGTTTGATATTTTTGGGTCCCCCAATATATATATATATATATATATATATATATATATATATATATATATAGAGAGAGAGAGAGAGAGAGAGAGAGAGAGAGAGAGAATGAGAGACAGAGACAGAGAGACAGAGACAGAGACAGACAGACAGACAGAGAAAGAAAGAAAGAAAGAAAAAAGGAACAAATCAAGTTTCGAGTTTCCTCTCGATGAATGAAATTAAGAAAACTAAACACCAAGACGAGGGGCGTGCAATAAATAATGCCCCTGACCCATTTACAATTGTCTGATCTAGCTGAAATTTTGCATGTGCAATGATTTATATCTCTACGGGTTATGTGGCAAATTACAGCTCTGAACTAATTGTAGTTTCTGTTTTACAGGTGTTTGAACTGAGTCAGGTGTGAAAATGGATCCTGTTGAATGTTGAGCAGTGATCCGGTTTTTGTATTTGAAAAGACGCACACCACTGGAGACTTTTGATGAAATGAAAGAAACTTATGGTGATAATGCCCCATCATATCACCTTGTAAAACGCTGGCATCGTGAATTCAAACATGGCTGGAAGTCTGTGGAAACAGCTCCCAGACCTGGTCGCCTACCCCTTCTGCCATTGATGAGGCATCTGTGCGTCAAGTTGAGGCTGCCATTTAGGAAGATCGTGCATTACTAGTCGCCAAATAGCCCAAGATGTCAAGATTAGTATAGGGTCTGGTGAAACTATCATTCATGACCATTTGCATGTGCATAAAGTGTCTGTCAGATGGATTTCCAGGTTGCTCACACCATTCCAGAAGTGAGAACGCGTCGAGTGCTTGAGGATTAATTTGGAGATGTGCCAAGAAGATGAGTTTTTCAAAAGACTGATTACACAGGATGAAACCTGGGTCAATCACTATGATCCACAGACCAAAGCCGAGTCAATGCAGTGGAAGCACTTGGACTCACCACCTCCAAAGAAGGCAAGGATGCAGCCCTCTGCTGGCAAGGTCATGCTCACAGTCTTCTGGGACCAGGACGGAGTAGTGGTGACAGATTTCTTGTCAAAGGGTACCACAATTACAGGAGCCTATTATGCTTCACTTTTGAGGAAATTAAGGGAAGCTATCAAAATCAAGAGGTGGGGCAAGATCAACAAAGGTACCCTCCTCCTGCAGGACAACGCTCCAGTCCATAATTTGCATGTCGCCAAATCAGAAGCACGGGCGTGTGGTTATGAAATCCTCCCCACCCTCTCTACTCTCCTGACCTTGTACCCTCTGACTTTCACCTCTTCCCAGCCATGAAGTTGTTTTTGAAAGGAAAGCGTTTCCTAGATGATGCAGCCTTGATTTCTGAAGTCACGTTGTTGTTGGAGGACCGACCTGGGGTATTCTACAAAAACGGTCTCCAGAGCTGCATCAAACGATGGGAGAAATGCATAACTCTGGGTGGTTCCTATGTAGAGAAAGACTAATAACTGTGGCAAGTTTCGTTGCTGTACTGCTATGGGAAGTGGGTCAGGGGCATTACTTATTGCACGCCCCTCGTACAAATATTTGTACTAGTGCTGTTTTATTTCTGTTTCATCGAAATCCCATTTCCATTATTCTCAAAACACACACATACACACATATATGTATATGTATATGCATATGTATATATATGTATATATGCATATATATACATACGTATATAGACATAGACGCACACACATATATGTATGTATGTATGTATGTATGTATGTATGTATGTATGTATGTATGCTCTTGACATATCAAGGGCCTTCGACAAGGTATGGCATAAAGGCCTAATTCACAAGATTTCCAGCTACGGTATAACTGGAAATGTTTCTTCTATCATTAAATTATTTCTCTCCGATAGGCTCATAAGAGTAGTGGTCGATGGACAAAAATCAGAAGCCTGCAGTATTAATGCTGGAGTCCCTCAGCGGTCCATCCTGGGCCCAACTCTCTTCCTGATCTACATCAATGATCTCCCTAAACCCATACTTAAATCATTCGTTGACATTTATGCTGATGACACGACCATCTACGGCAACACATCAAAGGCTCTAAATGACAAAGTTCTCTCTGATTCTCTCTCCTCTGATCTTGAGCGCGTGCTTTAGTGGGGGAAGACATGGCTGGTTACCTTTAATGCATCTAAAACCAACCTACTATCTTTACATCATCAACGCTCTGATCCCCGTCTGGCATCAGTTGAAATGGATGGCGCTCGTCTAGGAGAAGCCCCATGTTTTAACAGTCTTCTGGGTTTGACCTTTACTCCTGATCTGAAATGGAACACGTACATCAAGTCAGTTGCCAAGGTATCTGGAAAGATGGTGAGATCCTTCTACCGCTCCAGAAGATATCTCACTACTGATGCAATTCTCTATCTATATAAAAGCCAAGTATGCCCAAGGATGGAATACTGCTGCCATATCTGGGCAGGAGCTGCTAAAAACAGCCTATCCTGCCTTGACAGAGTACAAAATAGACTTCGTGGCTTAGTGGAGGATGCCCTTTTCTCTTCCCTGCAACCTCTCTCCCACAGAAGAGACGTTGCGAGCCTATCTTTGTTTTATCGTTATTTCCATGGCAGGTGCTCGTCTGAGCTCCAATCTCTAGTCCCCCCTCGCCAATCTTTTACGAAAAACACCCGTCTAGCTGAAACCACTGTCAAAAATTTTCCTCACTCTTTATCTGTGCCTAAATCCAAACGTAGATTCCATGAACAAAACTTCTTTCTTAGAACTGCACGCCTGTGGAACTCTGTTTCGTCTGCCTGCTTCCCACCTGACTACAACCTGGATGTCTTCAAGTCAAACGTAAACAAATTCCTGATGAACCGCTCCCTTTAGTAGACACTTTTATTAAATCCCCACACTAACGTACTGTACATGCAATAACCCTTATCTCTGAGTGGCTTCCGGACCTTGATAAGTGGTGATCACCTTGTAAAAAAAAAGTGTATGTATGTATGTATGTATGTATGTATGTATGTATGTATGTGTGTATGTATGTATGTATGTATGTATGTATGTGTGTATGTATGTATGTATGTATGTATGTATGTATGTGTGTATGTATGTATGTATGTATGCATGTATGTATGTATGTATGTATGTGTGTATGTATGTATGTATGTATGTATGTATGTATGTATGTATGTATGTGTGTATGTATGTATGTATGTATGTATGTATGTATGTATGTATGTGTGTATGTATGTATGTATGTATGAAATTAAGTTGACTTGTTATTTGCTTTCCCCCTTTCCTAAAACATCCGAAATAATTTCGCCCGACAATTTCTAACTTTAGTATGACGGGATTGATATTTATATAGGTACAGATAATATCAATAATAATTGATACAGATTAATATTTATATAGATACAGATTAATATTTATATAGATACAGATTAATATTTATATAGATACAGGTTAATATTTATATAGATACAGATCAATCTTTATATAGATACAAATTAATATTTATATAGATACAGATTAATCTTTATATAGATACAGATTAATCTTTATATAGATACAGATCATTATTTATATAGATACAGGTTAATATTTATATAGATACAGATCAATCTTTATATAGATACAGATTAATATTTATATAGATACAGATTAATATTTATATAGATACAGATTAATCTTTATATAGAAACAGATTAATATTTATATAGATACAGATTAATATTTATATAGATACAGATAGACACTTTAATATTTTAGGGTTGGGGATGCCTCTGGAAAGTTTTGTTCTTTTTTTTCTTTTCAAAGCAAATCACGTGTTTGAATTTCTGCTTATGCCTATGCACCTAGGCAAACCTTTGGATCTGCATTCTAATGAAAAGCGCTCTGACAAACTTTAAGCTCATATACCCCATCGACGTAAATACTCCCGACTAACAGACAAGCAGCAAATTCCCACCCCTTCACTATAGAGATCTCTAGAGACCAGAAACTTTTCTACTCAAATAGTTATTTCACTCAAACTTTCGAATTTCCTCCTGGATCCCTGATTCTCGGTACTGACTGTACTGACACGAAGATGTTAAAAGTATAATGTGAACAGATATCTTGATGCTCAACTCCCCACATAGTATCCCAGAAAATTTTGTCCCAACTGGTAGGCCCTTACATCCAAGTCATACTGTGCTTCGTTTGAGGTGAAGAAACAGAAAAAATAGCGTTTCAATCCGTGAAGATAAAAAAAATAATTAGAAATAAAAAAGAAACGTCTCAAACTGGAAAGTTGACTTGCTATTTGCTTTCTCCTTTGCTTAAAACATTCGAAATGGTTTCGCCCGGCAGTTTCTTACTTCTGTGTGATGGGATTGATATTTATATACATACTGATAGACATATTAATATTTTATATAATAGGATTGAGGATGACTCGGGAAAGTTTTGTTCGTTTTCCTTTTTAAAGCAATCTACGTGTTTGAATTTCTGCTTGTGTCTACGTATCTAAGCATACTCCTGGATCGGTACCAGAGAGTTTCAAAAAGTATCAATCAAAACAAAACCTCCAGAGGAAAATAAAAAAGAACATACTTGGATGTAGAGTGGCTAGTCTTTAGGCGCTGTCTCGACCATATATATATATATATATATATATATATATATATATATATATATATATATATAGTAAGTTATAAAATATGGCGGCTAAGCTACACTGAATATTCCGCGTTTCATCCACTCTAGGACTCTTCAGGCTTATACGCATAAGCCTGAAGAGTCCTAGAGTGGATGAAACGCGGAATATTCAGTACAGCTTAACCGCCATATTTTATAACTTACTAACTAGCTCTGCCTGCGTATTGAGCACTTTTGAAGTAAATACTTAAAGTTTACGCATAAATTTATACTTTCGTATATTAATTTTATGAGAGTAAATGAAGTAGTTTATATATATATATATGAGAGAGAAACAGAGAGAGATCACGAGTGTAAGAGGGCATAAAGTGAATGCATTTACATTTCAAATTAGCTTGTGGCGTGTTCTCTACGTCTGCGAGGAATTAGTTGTATGCATATAGGAATAATAGATGAGCCCACAGGAAGTAGAACAATAGAAAAATGAAAACAGACACAATTACAAAGTCCTTGGATATTTCTGTAATTGTCAGTCTTTGTATATGTCAAGTTAGAAAATAGAATAAAAGAGTGGCGCCAAAGTGTCCAATATCAAAGCTTTGACAAAAAAAAAAAAATAGCATATGTAACACCTATATTAACTCTACCTGGACTGGTGGGATACCCGGAGAGCTCTAGTAAGTTGTGTGTTATTAAATATACCACACAATACAACATAATCGCGTTCACCCACCGGTTCAGCAAAGTTGAGCCTAGTCAATACAGAAATGGCTGACCATATGGAAATAGCAGATGACGTGTGTTCTCTCTGTTTATCTCGGCCTTGTTTTCATTTCCAGATATCATTGCCACTTAAATCAAGAAATGTCAACTCGGGAGAGGAGTGATGATGGGTTGCGCAACCCTTGCTTAACAATTCAGCGCGTGTCAATCATTCAGAATAATCAGATGATCCTCATCACTGCGACAGATAAACATCCTTGTCTGTTCACATTACATTTAAACTTCTGCAAGTTAGTAGAGTCAGGGAAGCAGGAAACGAGGAGGGAATTCCAAAGTCTAGTAATCAGAGAGAAGAAACTATTAGAGTAGAAGGCTTTGCTGCATGTAAGCACATCTACTTTGAAGGTGTGGGATTTTGCTGCTTGTTGGCTTAGTCAGGAGTTTGTACATCTTGGGGCGTACAAACAAGTGCTATCAGTTCATCAGAGTACATTCCATAAAAGCACTTGTTAAACAGTCACAGGGATGCAACATTGCGGCGATGGGACAGAGTTTGGAGCTTGGGCAATAGTCCGTGACCTATTAGATATGTGACTCCTTTTTAGACCCTGTCTAAGAGTGAGAGACTAGTGGTAGATGCACCTGCCGAGATGTAACAACCATACTCCATGCTTGGGTGAATTGTGGCTTTGTAGTATAATAGAATACTTATGATGACTTATAGCAAAATTGTTTCCAGTCATCCTGAATTTCTCCTTGCCACTGGAATCACGCAGTTCCGATTCAGGAGAGGTGTGGTTGAGGAGTGTGCACTCTTTGCTTCATAATTACACGTGCAGGCACCCTTATAGGGATTATCTATTGTCTCTTAAGACTGGACCGAGGACATAGAATAGTGCTACATATTTGACTATATACCGAGAATATATATATATATATATATATATATATATATATATATATATATATATATATATATATATAAGTAAATTCTTGGTACAGCAAAATGGAAGGAGAAATTTCAGATGAAACATAATTTAATTTAAATACCAAAGAAACAAAAAAAAAACGGGCAGGTGGAATTATTAAAACTTTCCTTAAGGCCTTATCGTCTGACCCTCTAAGAGGAAACGTCAGAATGATAAATTAAAAACTAAGAATCGAATGAGGAAAGAGGGGAATTGGTTTCAGTTGGAAGACCAGTGAGAGAGAAAAAAATAAAAATAAAAAATAAAAATAATCTCACTGTTCAGGTGGTTTTAAATCAGTAAATATTTCCAACTGATGTTTCAAAATCTTTTGTTTACACAGGCTAGGTCGAGAGTTATTAATGACTAACCCCTCAATAATATTGAGATGATAGTTCGACCTAGCACTGTATAAAACAGAAAACCACCCATCGGAATATTGGTCAGAACACCTATTTATACTAATCAGGTGATTACCGATGGCGGACTCATGAGCTTGGGAGTGCCCGGATGTTCTCGAAACCTGGTGTAATCGAATATCCCGAGGGATGTGTTGGGATATTCTCATTTCCAATCTTTGGGATGTCTTGCCAACGTAGTCAGCTCCACACTCCTCTTTCCTCATTCGATTCTTAGTTTTTAATTTATCATTCTGACGTTTCCTCTTAAAGGGTCAGACGATAAGGCCTTAAGGAAAATTTTAATAATTCCACCTGCCCGTTTTTTTGTTTCTTTGGTATTTAAATTAAATTATGTTTCCTCTGAAATATATATATATATATATATATATATATATATATATATATATATTTCACAATATACAGAAGAGATTTAGAAGGTTATCACAATGCGAGGAATGAAATGTAGTCGGTGTTGCGGAAGATAGACGAAAACAAGTGACAATTTGTAAATCAATATGTGTGTGTGCGCGCTCGTGTGTGTGTATTCAATTGTGTTATCGATATGTCTTACTTGAAGAGGTCTATTTTGTGTAATACTATTTCATGATATATTTCGAGGAATCCCCTTTGTCAAATGTTTCATGATATATTTCAGGGAAACCTCCTTTGTCAAATGTTTCATGATATATTTCAGGGAAACCTCCTTTGTCAAATGTTTCATGATATATTTCGGGGATGGAACATTTTCACATACAATATTCCTCTTCAAATAAGACATAATAAGCGTTTTAATCTTCACATTTAGAACGGCTATAAATTCAAAGTTCTGCACCTGAGATTGGCTAGAAAGAATTTATATCTGAATTAGTAATCAAAGTAGATTACGCATTTGTGGATGCAGCTTCGTCTGCTGATATGTGACGATTGATATGTTCACTGGTGATGGCGTTATAAATAATCAGTGAAGAAATAAAAATAAGGTTTGTAATAAAATAATCACATCAGTTTATGGACAGTAACGGTGGCTAAGTGGTTAACGACATGGGCTAATACTATAAGTGTGCTAAGTTCGAATCCAGAGAAGGTTTCAATTAGGATGTTTTGTAACCTTTGTGGTTCCTATCGTAAGCATCGGTGTCTTTCTAGACATAGAAAAATGTAAAGGAAACCAATGCCAATAAGAGAATCACCTGATTCATATTCTATAATATAAATCTCACCTATCTGTTTAAACGTATGTATGTATCTTTGTACGTCTCGGAAAAAACTTTTGACAGAGGCGACGGATTTTATCATTTTGAAGCGCAATCCTTCGGACGACAAATATCGAAAAATTGGCCAAAAACATTAATTCCTTCACCTTCAACTGGGAACTTTTCTACAGGGAGAGGTCGCTTTTTTCGCCGATATTTTCGAAACTCATCGCCTCTTTTCGATTGTCCAAACTTAATTTAAACCCACGCCACTTCCGGTTTGGCGATGGGCGCAACAGCAAAGACGTCACGTTTTATTTCACGTTTTTACATCCTTCGCGATACAGGCTCAAGCCTGCCTGCCAACTACCACTTTTTTCTTTTTTTTTTTTGCTCAACATTCACCTCCATACGCCTGAGCAACGCCGGGCACCCAGGCTAGTCTATAATATAAATCTCACCAGTCTGTTTGCATGTATGTATGTATGTATGTATGTATTATGTATGTATTATGTATGTATGTATGTATGTATGTATTATGTATGTATGTGTATCTGCCTAAAACTTTCGACAGAGGCGATGGATTTTCACGAGATAAGTATCGCTTTGAAGCTCGACCTTCGGACGGGAAATATCGAATAATTGGCCAAAAACATTAATTACTTCACTTTCAACTGGGAACTTTTCTACAGGGAGGGGTCGCTTTTTTCGCCGATATTTTCGAAAGTCATTGCCTCTTTTAGATTGTCCAGCCTTAATTTAAACCTACGTAACTGGACGCAACGGTAAACACGTCACGTTTTTTTTTTCACGCTCTTTTTCTCCTTTGCGGTACGGGTTCGATCCTGCCTACCTACTACCACTTTTCTTTTATCTTTTTTTTTCTTTCTTTCTCTTGTCAATACACACCTCCAAACACCCGGGCGACGCTGGGCAGTCAGTCTAGTTTAATCTATGAACGGCTATATGTTGGTCTGTCTGTCTCTATATTTTCAAACTCTATCTCCTACGAAACTTAAGTCGCAGAGCGGCCCTAGAGGCCTCAAATGATTGGATTTTTTATGGCCCATTCTTTTGTGGGTCTTTAGGCTGTTAAAATAGTTTTTAAGGGGTCAAAAATGGGTCAAAATTGAAAATCGTTATACATTTTGTACATTCATCTTAATTTATTTTTAATTTTTGGCCGGTTTGTATGCGTGTCACGTTGGTGCAGTGGTAACGTCACCAGCTATGAATGCTACAGTTTTGGTTTCAATTCTAACTGATGGCAGCTAAATACTTTTTTTTATTTTTAAAATCATGACTATAATTATATATGCGGATACTGAACAAATTAAAATATCATACTTAAGCGTATTTTACGACCAGGAAATCCCCCGACTAGTATGGAATAAATGTATATTCATAATATTAAAGTATAATAAAGACAATAAATGCTAACAATAATCACGTTGAAACACTGAAAGTTAAGTCGTGTTGTGTTTAGTCAAATTTGAATGGGTGACCATGATGCTGTATGCGGACTTAAGTTAAAGCTTACGGTTGGGCATATAAACGCGATACAATCGTGCACGCTTTTTAACCTGGACTATTAGCAAGCGCATGTGGGCTAATATCCAAACCCCGCCAGCACCATCATTGTAAGCTAAGCTACTTTGTGATGAGACAACGTGCTATCCCGCCCAACAGCAAATGCTGCCCACTATGCTCTTTCCGTGTTTTTCTTCCCCCATCGTTTTCTTTCCTGTCCGTGTCGTCGTCTCCCACATTGGCAACTAATAAAGAAAGAGGGTGCACGAGTTGACAAGTATAAAATAAAAATATTAAACAAAACACAAAAAACAAAAACTAACACTTTCTACAAATATCAGTTGCACTCTGGGTGTGTGCGTTTTGACATTGTGGGAAACGACCGTCTGAACGCGAGTGTCCATATCTTAATTTTTCAGTGGAGGTCGAGTTTGTTAGTTGACGCCAGCTAATATCGATTTGCTCGATCTTCGTTCAACTGTCAAACTGCAAACAGTCCTCAACTGCCGCAAACACAAGACTGCCGGTAACTTGTCCCTAACTGTTGTACACGGTCTCAAAACTTATTCCTATTTACAATGCCTCCCCACGGGACAGAGTTACACACCAGGGTCGTTTTTTAACGTGGAGAAAAGGAACAAAAATAAAAATTGTCTCAGTCGTGAAGAATTTCTCCTCCACTGACAGAGAACAAGAAATTGAAGTGCAGCATCTGAAGAACAGATACTACACTGTTGGATTTATTTGCTTCCCCACTGAGCAAATTAGGCACAAGACCGTTTTTTTATGTTGAGGTGGGGGAGGGGGAGGGAAAGGGGGGACCAGCTCCCGACGAGAGGTGGGGAATGGCAGCTGGATAGTAACTCTTGGTATGAAGGGTTTCCCCTTCAGTGACCAAGGTCAGATATGTGGGGTTAACCCCACATATGGTCTTTGCTAGTCATAGCTTGCAGCATCTGTCGGAACAGATACTACACTGTTTATTTATTTGCTTCCCCACTGAGCAAATTAGGCAGGAGGCCGTTTTTTAATGTGGAGATAGGGGGAAGGGGGAGGGAAAGAGGGGATCCAGCTCCCGAGAGGTGGGAAGTGGGAGCTGGATTAGAAACCGTTGGTATGAAGGGTTGCCCCTTCAGTGACCAAGGTCAGATATGTGGGGTTACCCCCACATATGGTCTTTGCTAATCACAGCTGGTCTTTGCTAGTCATAGCTTTGCAGCATCTGTCGGAACAGATGGTATTTATTTGCTCCCCCACCGAGCAAATTAGGCACAAGGCCGATTTTTAATGTGAGGAGTGAATGGGGAAATGGGGACCAACTCCCCGGGGAGTAGGGGAGCTGGATAGTGACAATTGGTATGAAGGGTTACCCCTACATTGACCAAGGTCTTATATGTGGAGTCGCCCCCACATATGGTCTTTGCTTGCAGTATCTGCCGGACAGATGGTATTTATTTGCTCCCCCACCGAGCAAATTAGGCACAAGGCCAATTTTTAATGTGGGGAGTGAAGGGAGGGGGAAGGGAAAAAGGGGACCAACTCCCGAGAGGTGGGAAATGGGAGCTGGTTAAAGGTCAGGTATGTGGGGTTTCCCCCACATCTGGTCTTTGCTTGCAGTATCTGCCGGAACAGATGCTACACTTTGATCTTGTCCCGAAGGCCATCCACTTTGAAAATTGGCGGTAAACTAACTCTAAACATATTGACCTCCATTGTTCGGTTCTTTTTTTTTTTTTTTACAAGTTACTATCACGCCTGGATTAACAATCCTATTCAGCTTCATTTCTGTACCCTGGCGAATAACCTCCTCAGCATTGTTCTGTTCATAAACCTATGTCCTCTTTTTTTTCTGTTTTTGTTTTGCCCTTATTTTACTTTCTAACACTTTGTGAGGTCGATAGTATCACACTTTTCCGTTCATTGATATAAATCAAGTTGAAACTTGTTCTTAAAGATTGTCTGTAAAGATTCTATTGAAAACATAAACAGAAACACGATGTATGTGCATGAGATAGGTAAATTAGATTAGATAGATAGACAAATAGATAGTTAGATAAATAGATAGATAGATAGATAGATAGATAGATAGACAGAGAGAAGACAGATAGATACACACATACATACACACATGCATATATACATAGCAGTGTTGTGATAGTCAATTGGAATCGGGTATCAGAATAATCGAAAAATTTGAGCTATCAGAATCGATACCGGAAACAGAAAAAGTTGTGCCTATTTTCCGATGCCAAAAACGATTCTTTTATATATGCTTTCCTTTTCGTTCTGTATTTTTCGCTATACTTAACTACAGTGTATTCGGAACAAGATCAAAGTGTAGTACCTGTTCTTCAGATGCTGCACTCCCATTTCTCGTTCTCTTTTAGTGGAGGAGAAATCCTTCACGACTGAGACAATTTTTATTTTTGTTCCTTTTCTCCGCGTTAAAAAACGACCCTGGTGTCTAACTCTGTCCCGTGGGGAGGCATTGTAAATAGGAACTACAGTGTATGCTACCGCCCCCACTCTCGCTGAAGCCCGGAAATGGCGACATAACGTTGCGCTTCTGCTGTCAGCCAGGAAAGAGAACAGAACACCCACCCGATTTCCTCAACTTCTACTTAAAACCCCCTCCGTTAGGAAACTTCTCAAATACCTCCATCTATGAACTACAATCTAATAGTGGAAAGGATCTCTGCTTATCCTGGCATTGTCTCTAATCATCTTGAAGTTCATCATGCCACTGAAATAAAGCAAGGCCAATTCAAATATGCGGTTGGGATTGCGTAACCGTTGCTTCATGTCTACTGACTCTCACAACAGAAACATACTATTTTCTATGAATATGACATTTCGTTCTATGAAAAATATGGTTTTCATAAATAAATGATTTGACTTTTTTTTTCTCTTTTACTATTTAGGAGATTTTGCCAAACGTTTATGTTATCTATTATATAAAGTGAACTTGTCTGCTTTTATGCCTGTCTGTGTATGCAAGTAAAAGTAAATAACTACACAATGCACACCCACAAAGCCGATATATTCGTTTTACTATCTCCTCAAGAAATAATGGGTGGAATGATAAAATTGTTGCCCAAAAGATGACTTTCCATTTCCGTTCAATGAAAACCGTTTTTTTTTTTTGTTTGTTTTTTTTTTGTTTTTTTGTTTTTTCGCTGCAGACCATATACTAGTTGGCTACTTGTGTATCCTTTCCAGGCAGACGATATATATTTTTTTTTTCTAAAACTGGGCAAAGAAAAATCTCGAAGGCAAAAAACAAATTTCTTTGTGTGTGTGTGTGCGCGTGCGCGCAAACGGGGGGGGGCATTTTTTTAAAAAATGTCTTATTTAATTATTTTGTGTTTGTAAACTGGGGAGGGGAGAATTTGTTCCTAAAATTTTCTGCAACAAAAAATAGCTTTCTTGCCTTCTAGCAAAAAATAAAATAATGTCAACGTTTTAATAAATAAAATTATCCACTTCCAATCATAGTCTGGAAAAGACAAAAGTATTCACAACTCGAAAAAAAAAAAAAAAAAATTGAATAATTCAGTTTCTCAATTCGTCAAAATATTTTCCAACGAACGTGAGAAATAAAAAAAAAATCAACAATTTAAATATCTCAGAGTTACTTAACCAAACAAGTGCCGAATTAGGTCAACGCTTTTAACAATGACAGTTTCGTTAGTTTTTTTCTTAAAAAAAAAAAAAAAAAAAAAAAAAAGGCAGGTTTTTTTTTTTTGTTGTTTTTTTTTCAAGCTGAAAAGCTCATTTGCATACGTGAATGTGTCAGAAGTCTTCGTCTAACGCAAAGCAACAAAACTTTTCGGTTAAAACGTCAAGCAGAGGTTCGCTAGTCACAAGTTGAGTCGAGTAGAGTAGAGTTCGTTGTTCATAACACGAGATACACATCGACGTTCTCTATTCGCATGTCTTAAACGCTTCTCTCACCGGCTCACCTTTTATAATGTTTCGGGCACACCCAATTTGCATATACCACACGAGACTGCTCGCGATCTACGCGTGACCGGAGGCTTTAAAAGACAACAGCCGCCATCTTGGGCCTCTTTTTTTCCGTCTTTCAGCTGCCGAGACAAATTCTCGCCCGTTTCTGAGGTAGGTCCTCTCTATGTCTATCACAGTGAACATTCAAATATCGAATACAGGTTAAATATTTCTTGTCTTTAACAGCATAATTTAAATTATGACAGTTTATAATGACGTTGTGTTTTTTTTTAGGGGGGGGGGGTCAAAAACTTACTTTTTTTTGGTGATAGTGCACTTACTGATCCGCGCTATTTTTTAAATCGTATTTTCAAGTTTAAAGTTTTATGGGTTTTTTTTTATTCAATTGTAAGAATAGGTACAAAACACTCTCCCCTCCTCGTGTTAAGAATAGAGTACTAGTGCACTGATCCGTGCTGAAATAATAACGTTATTATTTAAAAAGCCATTCTTAACATGGGGAGGGTGTTTTGTACCTATTTTGTATTTTAACCTTACGATTGAATAATAAAAAAAACATATAAAACTTTAATTAAACTTGGGAATACGATTTTTAAAAAAAATAGCGCGGATCAGTAAGTGCACTAGCACCAAGAATGGCTTTTTAAATAATAACGTTATTATTTCAGCACGGGTCAATAAGTGCACTAGTACCTTTTATATATATATATATATATATATATAATTTTCAATGAATAAAAAAAAAAAGCATTACCATACTTTTGGCTTGCAGTTTTGTTTTTTGCCGTACAGAGACAAGGAGGATTTTACTTACAAGCTCATCGAACGCTTTCATATTTACCGATTTGCATTTTTTTTTTTTTTTTTTTTCCAAAAGTCCTTGTGTAACAAGTTTTCCTCAGTCGTTTCCAGTTATTGTGTAAAGCCAAATTTTTCGCTGCCAAAGTGTTTTTTGGGGTTTCAGGTGTAATTCGAATTCTCCGATGCCAGAGTTGTAGAAACAGTGGGGTGTTTTAAAATTCGGTTTTCCCATCACGAGTTTTCGAAATCTCATCGGCAGTTGTTGTGGGGTTAGTAGTTGAAAAAAATGACGAGAAAAACACAGTAACAAGTAAATAAATGGTACAAGTGCAGAGAGTGATCCGGACGTAAATAATAACGTTATTATTTTAAAAAACCATTCTTAACATGAGGAAGGGAGGGTGTTTTGTACCTATTCTATACTTCAACCTTACAATTGAATAAAAAAAACATATCATAAAACTTTAATTAAACTTGGAAATACGATTTAAAAAATAGCGCGGATCACTCTCTGCACTAGCACCAAATAAATATGTATTAACAAAATACATAAAAGAGGTAATTGAACAATAGCTTTGCTTATGGAAGGGCTAGTTGTGAACGACCATCTGCTTCGCGTGTGAGTGCCCGACTCTCGTAAACTGCTTCTCGTACCCGGAAGTGACGTCATGACGGGTGTGACATCATGGAATACTTCATTATTTCCGGTAATAGGGGTGCATCCATATATATATTTGGTAGCTTCCTTAGGTCTTTAGAGACTATGGATACCCACTGTAAGATTGCCTGCATGTGGTATTTTTATGGCAAGAGTTGCGCAAACCCTTACCACACCTTCCTGAATCGACGTTGTTAAATACCAGTGTCAAGTAAAGGTTTAGGACGATTGGAAACAATGCCGAGATAAGCGGAGAGCACAACACTTGAATTCCCAAATGGTCACCTGTTTAATACTAAGCTCAACGTCGCTTCACTTCGGTGATCTGACGAGAAACGGTGTATCAACGTAATTATGCCGTATTGTATATATGCATACACAATATACAAAACCACACGCCAACACACACACGCACATACATATATGTTCACTGTTTGGGGGAAAGAATTCCATCAAAGTGCTCGATTACAAAGGAAAAAATTTCAATATAAGAGCTTAATATTTATTTAGACTGTACAGAAGGTCAGAAAAACATTTGTACCGTCGGTTTCAAACCTAACATAAGGGGGGGGGGTAGTTAATGGTAAATAGTGTTAGGCTCTCGTCAGCTATATTAACAATACGGCTGACGAGAGCCTAACATTATTTACTATTAACTGCCGTCCCTTATGTTAGGTTTGAAAATGGCGGTATCAATTTTTTTGTCTTTCTGTACAGTGTGTGTGTATATATATATATATATATATATATATATATATATATATATATATATATATATACTATTTGGAGACGAGCCTGTTCGAGATAAGTGGCTGCTATTTTAATTTTTATGTTTAATTTCAAATATTAATAACTACATTTTATTTCAGTACTTAATTTATATTTTATTTACTGATTGTTTTATTTAATGATGGCGTTTTCTTGCCATAAATATTTATATCTACCAAGTTGATTGCATAAACAAATTAGGAAATTGTATTCATTATTAGTTCGTGAGAGGGGAATCTTTAACGATACTTTCACTTAAACACGCCAGTTGGACTTTAAGTACAATACTTAATAATTTTTTTAATGGAGAGTAGAAAACGCATTGTCGATTCGTTATCGGCAGCTCCCGTTCCTCTCGCTTCTCTTTATTTGTCCCTCAGTCCTCATTTTTTTTTTTTCATGGGTGATTTTTCTGACAAAGGGAAAAGAAAAAGCTGTATTCTAGGTTGGCAGTATTTTGCGTGAACAGTCGGTAGAGATGGTGGAAATTGTCTGTTTCTATGTCTATCCTTGTAGTCATGTCACTAGTAAGGGTGCTGGAGGTAAACATTTAATCTGGGCTAATGTTATCCGCCTGATAGTCAGGGACCCGAACCTTGGATTAACCACTAAGGAGGCTGTCCTATCAGCAGGTGCAAAGTACTGGGGCTGCTGTATTGCCATTTGATGAATGGATTCTGGACCATGCAGTTGCTTCTGGTGGGGCCTCTCGATGCCATATTAGTGGGTAATTGTTACGGCTTTACCTTATGTTCTATAAGTAAGTCTGACGACGTAGTCTACAAATTCAAAAATTTCATCATCACAAGTTTCAAGAAAAAATGCACATATAAACCCGGAAGTCCAACATCCAACGTAGACCCGTACTACCATGTCTCCTTCTCCAACATCAGGGGTCTACGTTGTAACCTTCCAGAGGTTGAAGCCCAATTATAGGAGACTAAACCAGACCTTTTATTTTTAAGCGAAACTGGTATTGGAAGACTATTTCCCTAGATGAGTTCGTAATTAAAGGATACTCTAACTTCCAAATCTAACCCCCAAGATCGCCATGGGAATGAAATATGTGCCTATATTAAAAATGGCTTTCTATGTGGTAGGGACATCTCCAGAGAAGATCCTAACTTACGCTATATGCGCTTCCGGGTTGCACTAGCTCACAGTACTGTATTTATATTTACTCTCTATCGCCCCTACAACAGCGGAGTTACCATCTTAAAAGCACATCTGAGAAAATTGACCAAATTGTATCAGCTTATCCTTCAGCTAAAATTCACGTATGTGGAGACTTCAATGTTCTACCTCTGCATTCCATGTTTGAAAAGGATGTGTCCTCTATAGTATCAGACCTGACGGAATGGATAATTGTAGGTATAGACCGTTTCATACCCTCAAAAAAGTTCAAGCAGAAACCTAAGAGCCAGCCATTGCTCTTTCCAGAATGTGCTGCTGCCATTGCGCTCAGAAATCACTTTTTCCACTGCTTCCAACGATGTATGGAAACAAAAGCCGCTTTCAGGACTGCTAACAACCATTGTAAGAAAGTAATAAAGAACACAAGAGAGTTGTATGCTCAGTCCGTCAAGTCGAAAGTAGCTGAGCAGCGGCTTGGTTCCCGCCAGTTTGGGCAAATAGCAAACAGAATCCTGAACAGAAGCGTGTGCTCTATCCCAAATATCATCAATGGGCCTGAGGTAATCTCGTCAGTAGCAGACAAAGCCAAACTCTTTGCCAAGAACTTTGCAGTTAATTCTACCCTTTGCGACCAAGGCCGCCAACTTCCAATAGTTCCTTCTGTATCAGAAAACACACTATGTGATATACAAATATCTGTTCATGATGTTACCAAGCTAATCAAAAACCTTGATTCTAGTAAAGCAACCGGCCCTGACGATATTCCAATTATAGTACTCAAAAACATCAACCAGAACTAGCGCCCATACTTACAAAACTGTTTAAACGTTATCTTAAGGAGAATTGCTTCCCATCACCCTGGAAAATCTCATCAGTATGCCCTGTATTTAAAAATTCGGGTGATCGCTCATCCCCCTCTCAGTACAGACCAATAAGTCTCTTATGTGCCATGAGTAAGTTGCTTGAATCTGTGTTAAATAGAGAAGTAATCAACCATCTCAGCAAAAATAATCTTCTTAGTGACACACAATATGGTTTCCGTTCTGCTAGATCTACAGCAGATGCGCTTACAGTTATATCGCATAGGATTAGCGAATCTCTCGACAGAGGCAACCTTTCTTGGGCAATTGCTCTTGACATATCAAAGGCCTTTGATAGGGTATGGCATAAAGGTTTACTTCACAAGATCTCCAGCTATGGTATAGCTGGAAATGTCTTCTCAATTATTAAATGATTACTCTCTGATAGGTTCATAAGAGTAGTAGTTGATGGGCAAAAATCAGAAACTCACAGTATTAATGCTGGAGTCCATCAGAGGTCCATCCTGGGCCCAACTCTTTTCCTGATCTACATTAATGATCTGCCAAATCACATCCTTACATCATTCGTAGACATTTTTGCTGATGGCACTACTATCTATGGTAGCAAATCTAAGACAGTAAACGACCAAGTTCTCTCTGATTATCTTTCCTCTGATCTTGATCACGTTGTATAATGGGGAAAGGAGTGGCTGATTACTTTTAATGCATCTAAAACCAAGCTTCTATCTTTACATCACCAACGTTCTGATCCCCATCTGCCATCAATTAAAATGAATGGCTTTCGTTTTGGGGAGTCTTCAAGTTTTGACAAGCTTCTGGGCTTGACCTTTACTCTGGCCTTAAGTGGAATACGTACATCAAATCTGTTGCCAAGGCCGCTGGAAAAATGGTCGGATCCTTCTATCGATCCAGTAGATATCTCACTGCTGATGCAATTCTCTATCTATATAAGAGCCAGGTACGTCCAAGGATGGAATACTGTTGCCCCATCTGGGCAGGAGCTGCTAGAAAAGACTTGTCCTGCCTTGATAGAGTTCAAAATATACTTCGTGGCCTCGTGGGAGATGTCCTTTTCTCCTCCTTGCAACCTCTATCTCACAGAAGAGATGTTGCGAGTTTCTCTGTTTTATCGTTATTTTATTGGAAAGTGTTCGATTGAGCTTCAATCTATGGTACTCCCCTCACCAAACTTTCACAAGAAACACTCGTATAGCTGAATACACTATCAATAATTCCCCCCACTCTTTATCTGTGCCTAAACCTAAACGTAGATTCCATGAACAAAGCTTCTTTCTTAGAACTACACATCTGTGGAATTGTCTTCCGTTTTCCTGCTTTCCAGCTGTCTATAATATGGTTGTCTTCAAGTTCAATGTAAACAAGTTTCTGATGAGCCGTTCCACTTAAGTTAACAAATTTACCGAACTTCCATTGCTATCGATTACTATATTGTCCTTTTGACTACTGTGCACTCTTTAACCCTTATCCTTGAGTGGCCTCTCGGTCTTGATAAGTGATGCCGCCTATGTAATATATATATATATATATATATATATATATATATATATATATATATATAGTATTGTTTCGCTGTTTAGACAAATAAGTACTTCCAGCCGGGATCGAAACTTGACCGCCGATTTGACAGTCCACTTCTGTATCTGCGCTATCATACAGCACTCGCCCAGTGTAAGCGAAATCAAAATGTCAAAAATCTTTTTTGGTGTTTGCCCAATGAATAATGCCTTACGCTTAGTGATTCTACCGGCGATTTTCTTACAAGAAATCTGCCATAGAAGGAGTAAAAATTATAAACATAGTATAATTTTATTCATATAAACATTATTAGCTACCTATGTGCATACATTCTTCAGCTGTGATTCCTATCAAAATCCAGCCTCATCAGGACGCTTGTCTAAACTGGCTTCAAAGGTAAACGTACGGATTATTTTTTCCAATTTTTTCCAGGAAACATAAGAGTTTGAATAAGCGGATAAATGATAGAATGACAGAATGCATAAAAACAAACAGAATGCATATCTATGTTGAGTGAATTATTATTCATAAGTAGACGTTAATAGTTCCCAACAGCTGGTTGCAATACTGGATTTCAACAGATCGAGAGCCAGCTTTAGAATTTATTACTGGATAATAAATTTGAATAAATATTTTCCTAGAGCTAAAAGATAAAAAGATAGAATCATACGCGTTAATCACCATGAAAACGTAATTGAATAGGTTGCCTTTAAAATAGCATCCGATTTCTCCTTTCTTTCCATTAATTCCCAGAAAAAAAACTGCATATTAACATTCCACTTATTATTCAGGACTATTTTGTATTCCTCTCTCTCTCTCTCTCTCTCTCTCTCTCTCTCTCTCTCTCCCTCTCCCTCTCTCTCTCTCTCTCTCTCTCTCTATATATATATATATATATATATATATATATATATATATATATATATCTTTATATCTCGCTCCCTCTTTATCTGTTTTTCTCCTACTTCCACTATGCAACCATCTCATTTTATGTAAACGTTTTAAAAATAAAAAATATCTTCAAATCGCAAAATAAGAGCTTTCAATTAACTTTCTTCAAATACAAAAAAATTAGATCCTCTGACACAGAAAAGTGTTTGGAATGAAATAAGGAACATATTTTTTTTTTAATAAACTTCATTCACAAATATTCATTACATAACGATCAAAAACATTTAAAACAAGGGAAATTTAAGCGATAGACAATACTGTCCTCACAAAGCGAAAGTTAGCTTAGAATATAGACAGAAGTAGAAAACATTTTGTGTCCTGGCGCCTTCGCACGAGAACAATAAACGCGTTTCATTTAGGAAACCATAGCAATCGTCATTTTATTTATCCTCTCCTCAAGTGTAGATCTTCATGAAAGTGTTTTTTATTGAATAAACTGAATTTGAACTCGGTACCCCCAAGTTTGTAGTTCAAATCGTTAACCACTTAGCCACACTCACCACTATTAATAAAATCATTATATCTTAATACACTCATATATAAATGGGCGAAGGATGTCGTAGTTTCCGACTCTTAAAGTTTTATTTTCAAAGAACAATGCATCCTAATTATTTCGCTTTCGTCATTCATGAGTCAGCATCTTTTAAGCTTTGAAGACTATGAAAATATGTAAGTCAGTGGTTAGAAGCGATGATTACAAGGTTTGAGGTACGTTCCAGGTTGAAATAAATAAAAAATGAAAAAAAAAAACGGTAAATGTGTAGATTAACACCCTAAGCTTAATGATGTCCGTCCCCAAAAAGGACATTCTACTTTTTACGAGATTACATGTAAACACCCGAAAAAAACTGGCGTAAAGAAAAAAAAACTGCCTCGAAACATAACCCCGTCCCGAACACGTGATGTTTTTATGTAATATCATCGACACCTGCTCCTAGCATGTTTTGCTTTGGGAGCTATTCCTTGACATCTCTAACTTCATGCACGCTAGATGCATTGACTCTATTTCCGTTTTCCGCCATGTTGTTTTGACATGCACCTCTTCTGGTCTTGAGCATGTGGTGAAATGGGGAAAAATGTTGCTGGTTAATTTTAATGCATCTAAAGCCAAGTTTCTCCCTTTTCATTATAATAGCTCTGGCCTCCATTTTGCTTCAATTAAAATGAATGACTCGTCTTTGGGGTGCACCATGTTTTGACAAGCCTCTGTGACTGATCTTCACTTCTGATCTGAAATGAAACACATACGTCAAATATGTTGCAAAGAATCGCTCGAAAATTGGTTAGATCATTCTACCGCTCCAGTAGGCATTTAATTGCCGCTAGAATTCTCGATCTGTATAAGAGCTAAGTACGTGCCAGGATAGAGTACTGTTGCCACATCTGGGCAGGAGCTGCTCGGCGCAACCTATCCTGCCTTGATAGAGTTCAAAACCGGCTTTGAAACCTAGTAGGTGATTTCCTGTTCTTTTTCCCGGAACCTCTTTCCTTCAGAAGAGACGTTGCAAGTCTGTCTCTACTTGATCGTTATTTTCATGGCAACTGCTCATCTGAGCTACAATCTGTGATTAAACTACCTACAAATAAATGAAATGACGATTAAAAAAATAGTAACAAATATTCGTCCAAACTCCTTCTTGCCAACTCCCGACTTCAACTATAATCTTCACCGACCGTTCTCTCTCTCTCTCTCTCTCTCTCTCTCTCTCTCTCGCTCTCTCTCAGCTGTCATAAGAGAAAACTGCCCTTTTGCTTTCCCTTCATTCTTTTTCAGAGCAGTCATTGTCTTCGTATGCAAATTAATGCGATATGTCTATTAATAAACCGTCCATAGACGAATATTTTTCTTTTCTCGCCGCTCTCTTGATTCCGAGGCGTCATCGCTTGTGTAAGTCACATTTTGCATTGCTTTCGCCACATCTTCCACACTCTATCTGTGCCTCAATCTAAATGCAGTAGGTAGCACGTGATGAATATATATAGTTGCCAATTAAGCTTAAAATAATTTTTATCGCAATTCTGAATTTTTTTAGATGAGATGTGAATGCTTGTCTTCCGTTGATTAATAGGACTATTATTCTCATCTTATTATTGTTATTAGCACAACGTTTCGGTGCGACCTTCTTCGGTTGTTACAAACATGCTCCTTTTATATATAAATATCCTGAACAATTGAGTCATAGGAAAGCCTTTAAAAAAATACCTTAGTGAACTCTGAGGACTGAATCTTCTTTATGATCTACGGTTCGAATTCTTGTAATGCAGAGCCAACCCTCTTTTCCTAAGTAGAGAAAAATAAGCATGTTTGCAACACCTGAAGAAGGTCGCAGGTTATAGCGACCGAAATGTTGTGCTAATAACACCCAAGATGAGAATAATAGCCCGATTAATCAGCATAACACAAAATTTTTATAGTTTCATCTTCCTGATTATTGGTCAGGCTGATTGTATATTGTCGCCTGCTGATGTCTTTCAAGACTGAAACAGTAAATTTATTGTTGCGACTTATTGTAATTTTGTTTACCTAAATTGAATAAAATAATAAGTTACTCTTTTTATGATTGAGCACTATCAACAACCTTGTTGAAATTCAATTTTTTTTTTTTTTTACTTTGGAATATTTCTAACCTGGAATATATATATATATATATATATATAATATATATATATATATATATATATATAATAGCAGATGTACCCGGCGTTTCCTGATATTAAACGTGAGCTTAAATTCTTAAAAGAAATGAATTAAAAAACGGAAAGAAACTGAGACATGTGCATGCGAATATTATGTTTTTTTCTAGACAGTTCACTTCTTATAAGTAAAAAAAAAAATAATCGAGCTGAAATTAAAACCGAAAGACAGTGAGTCAAATACGATAACTATTAGGCTAGTTTGCCACGGTTCTTTAAAATGGTTTACAAAATACTTATTAACTTAAAGAAGCTGTCATGAAATAGTTGATAAACAGATAAAAATTCGATAGAACCCAAGTACCAATTTTTCAGTTTTGACCTTTTAGCAACACTTTTTTTCACTTTGGAGTAACCACTTATGAAGGCCCGAAGGCCATTCGAGGATTAGAGTTAATGAATGTAAGGTAGTAGTGTAGTAATCGTAAATTGAGTAGAATTTGATTAATTATTGGGACGGCTCAACAAAATTTGCTTACATTGGATTTGAAGGCTACCATATTGTATTCAACCGGGAAGCAGAGCATTTGGACAGTTCTGTGAAGAAAAACTATGTTCATGGAATCTGCGTTTATATTTAGATACAGATAGAGAGTGGAGAAAATCGTTTATAGTGTTTTTTGTGAAAGTTTATATAGAGGGAACCATAGATTGGCGCCCAGTCGAGTACTTGGCATGAAAATAATGAGAGCAGAGACAGGTTCGTAACGCCTCTTATGTGGGAAAGAGGTTGCAGGGAAGAAAGGGGCATCACCTGTTCAGTTTCGAATTCTAGTAAGGCTGAATAGGACGCATTGAGCAGCTCCTGCCCAGATGTGACAACAGTGCTCCATCCTAGGTCGTGCCTGACTCATACTATGACTATGAGAGGGGATTTTATTGGCAGTGAGATACCTGCTGGAGCGGTAGAGTGATCCAACCATTTTGCTAACGATCTTCACAACGGATGTGATTTATGATGAAAACTAGTTAAAAGTTTTCCACGTGTCTGAATACCCTATGTACCAAGTTTCAAGTTTTTAGATCATAAATTCTTTGAGTATATGTTGAGTTGTCCTCATAAACATACACACACATTCTAACTTTTATAAATATATAGATAGTAGCAAAGATACCCGATAAAATCAGGCTTTAGTAGGGTGTATTCCAATTCCTCCTGTAGCTGTTTATGTGAACCTGAAATCATAAAAATAGGTAAGAGATTTATAGCAATAGCATACGGAATTTTCAAGAGTCTATGGCAATTAATTTTAAATGCATGTACAAAAAAGTCTAGAA
The DNA here is from genome assembly GCF_053919585.1 of Euprymna scolopes. NCBI lineage: Eukaryota > Metazoa > Mollusca > Cephalopoda > Sepiida > Sepiolidae > Euprymna > Euprymna scolopes. Next base: position 102,443,294 of record NC_136504.1, on the reverse strand, counting down.
ACTTATTGAAGGCACGTCGTATATATATATATATATATATATATATATATATATATATATATATATATATATATATATATATATAGTAGTAAGTTATATATGGCAATTAAACTACACAGAAAATTTCGCGTTTCATCCACGCTATGATTCGTCAGACTTATGCATAAGCCTGGCGAATCATAGCGTGACTGAAACACGGAATATTCTGTGTAGCTTAATTGCCATATATATTTTTATAACTTACTACCTAGCCCTACCTATGTATTGAGCACTGTTGAAGTAAATACTTAGTTTACGCATAAAATAATACTTTCGAATATTAATTTATGTGATTAAATGAAGTAGTCATATATATATATATATATATATATATATAGGTTGGTGTCAAAAATCAAATAATGTCGTGTTTTGACGTTCAACTTCATATGAAAAAAACATTTTTGCACGCGCCTATTATATATATAAAAGAGAGTGATTTTTTTTTGGGGGGGGGAGGGGGTTGCAGAACAAAGACAGTTATCAACTTCGTAGCAAACAGTTTTCAAAATACATTCCTTTTTACACCCACGTAAAAACGATGAAGTGAAAATAAAATAGAAACCACTGCTGACAGACAATATGGCGTCCGTAAAACAAAACAACGAACGAATAGAAAACAAAAGATTAATAACGAATATGGAGACACGACGTTGAGTTTTTAAAGAATTTTGTTTATATTTTTTGTTTTTTGTTTGCCTTAATTCTGTGGAAGAAAAGAAAACGTTTTACTAAATGGCTAACATTTATTTCACAGAAGACATTATTTCGAAACAAAAGTATGACGCCGTCGGGTTCACATTCTTGGTTTATGTGGATACGTGTAAATTGAATGCCGATGCTCGAAATGTATAAATATCTTGACTTTAAATTTCACCAAAAATAAGTAAATTAACCAATTTTAATGAAATTTTCAGTATTTATCAAATAATACTCACGGAATATGAACCTATTATTTTTATTTAAATCTTAGTGAAAATGTATTATTTCGGTTAAACAGAAATACCTTACAAAAGTCATGGTTTTCAGTAGAAAAAAAAATGCCTTAATTTATTTTTGCTTTTTTTGAAAATAAAGCATCGTAAAATATAAAAATTAAAAAAATTATTTAATTTTTACAGGAACGTTCGTATTAATGAATTCCATATAATTTGAAGAAAAATGAATTTCTCGAACTACCGATATTATCATTGGATTAAGCATTGTTTATGTAATATTTTCACACAAAAAAAATGTAATTGCAAAAAATATTTTTACTTTTTTTTTAATTACAGGTTTCGCATAATTTTTATATGCAAGATTTTAATATGTTCCTTGCTTGCATGAATGTGAAACTTTCGGCGTAACATAATTTTTATATAATCTTGAAAAATAAAAATAAATAATTTAAAAGCAATTAAATTAAAAAAATAATTAAAAATGATACAAACGTTCAGGATAGGAATGCACGTCTGGGGTGGGGGAAGAAAACCAGTACCGCCTACTCCTTTTAATTACATGACGTCATTTTCAGACAGCCTTTCGACTTTCTAAGATTTTGGGCTTCTGTATAATCTGTTTACAAAACTTCTGTTGGATGCTATTTTGCGAAGGGTAGAATCCCTTGTTTTTTGGAGCTAATTAAGCTATTTTTGTACAAACAAGTTATTGTTTTTTTTTTATTTAATTCAATAATTTAATTTTCTTTGAAATAGACCCAGAAAAATAATTATCTTTTAAAGGATTTTTACAAAAAAATTATTTAACTTCAAAACTTACCTAAATTGGTTAGCTCACCGTGAAAACATTTAAAGAAAGTGCACTGGGGGACCACCCGAAGACGATCAATGCACAGTTGCCGCACTGGTTGTTCAATTTGCAAAGGGTGTTTATGCCGAAAGCCGTTCTTAACATGGGGAGGTTGGGGGTGTTTATTCCGAAAGGCATTTTCTCATTTTCAACCTCCTCGTAATCAACTTTTTAAAGGTAAATCCCCCAGTGCACTTTCACCAAACATTTTTTTATAATTTTTTTATTTTTTTCTCACGTACAAATATTTTTTTTCATTTTGGAAATTAACTTTATTCTTTAACCTTTCAAATACAATCAAAAAGTCGTCGGAAATGTTTAAAAAAATTATGATAAATCGGCTTTCAAAACTATGTCCCCTATCTTTATCCGACCATTTTTGCACGTACCTATGTTAATGAGTTCATTAACTGCTTCCTGGGGTTCCAACTATAATCATAGTGTAGCATCAGTTCTGTCTTCATTCGATGGATGATCATTCGAATGTTAATGCCGTATTCTCCCTGCTGGTCCATTTGATGATTACTATTGGCATTCGTTTCCCCGATATCTTTCTAAATAGAATTCTTTCTAGAAAGTCATCGAGTACTTACAATATCCACCGACATCCCATAATTAAAGTGTTTGTACATGTGGGTGAGGGGGGGGAGAACGAACTGGATTTGAACTTCTCACACCCAGGTCGTCAGTTCATGTCATTAATCACCTAACCCTAACCCTAACCCTAACCAGTGTAAACCTTCCTGCTACTGCTATTATATATTTCGTGCGTACCGAGATGTTTCTGATTCTCTATCTTCTGATCTTGAGCACGTGGTGCAATGAGGTAAAAGGGCGGCTGGATAATTTGAATGCATCTAAAGCCAAGTTTCTCCCTTTTCATCGAAATCGCTCTGACCCCACATCTGGTCTAAATTAAAATGAATGACTGTCGTCTTTGGAAAGCAACATGTTTTGACAAGCTTCTGGGACTGACCTTCATTTCTGATCTGAAATGGAACACATACGTCAAATCTGTTGCCAATATCGCTGAGAAAATATTTGGATTACTCTACCGCTCCAGTAGGCATATGCAATCGTCTATCTGTATAAAAGCCAAGTACGTCCTAGGATGGAGTACTGTTGCCACATCTGGGCAGGAGCTGCTTGGCATCTCTTTTTACTATCAACGCTCCATCCCCCGTAAGGAGGAAGGACTCATTTTTATTGTCTTCTAGAAAGGACACTTAGATGCTAACATAAGTGCCTTCTATGCTTCAGGCCTCAGCCGTAGATGAAGTATAGAACATATTTGTAAAAGCCTATGAATTAGGCTTACTTATAAGACAGAATGTCTACAACCGCATTACGGACTTTTATCATTGAACTTTTCATCTTCGATATTCAGCCTGTTTGCATTGTTACCAATTTTTTAGGGCCATGAGGTCTAATGGAACACGGCTAAATTCATCCTTCCCTGCAACAGACTACGACAGCATGTGGATTGCAAAAAGACTAAAACTACCGCTTCATGGAAGTAAATTACCAGCTCCAAAGTTGGACGTAAGATGGGCGCACTATTTTGCAACAATATCCTGTGTACCAATGAAGTTTGTGTTGAATTTTACAGGTAGTTTGTTGTTCTGTAATCGTCTTGTTTCTTGCCTCCAACAGAAAGCATCGAACATGTTTGCTAAAATTTCCATCTTGACACAAAATAATTCCTGCATATTCGAATTGCAAAATAGTGAATATTTAGTTGATTTAATTTTTATTTTTTTTATATTTTTTTTGTAAATTACAATGAATGGCTATCGTCTTAAGGAACACCCAAGCTTTAAGAAGCTTCTTGATTTGACCTTTATCCATAACCTGAAATGGACTGCACACCTCAAATCCATTGCCAAGATCGCTCGAAAAATGGTTGGATCAATGTACCGCTCCAGTAGATACATCAATGCTGGCGCACTTTTCTACCTGTATGAGAGCCAAGTATGTCTTAGATGGAGTAATACTGTCATATCTGAGCCGGAGCTGCTCGGGCCATCCTGTCCAGCTTTGGTAGAATCCCAAACCGGTTTCGAAACCTAGTAGGTGATGCCCTTTTCTCTTCCCTGCAACGTTTTACCCACAGAAAAGACGTTGCTAGCCTATCTCTGCTGTATCGTTATTTTTATGGCGACTAATATATATATATATATATATATATATATATATATATATATATATATATATATAGACACTAAATTCTGTAATATTCAATGATGTCTTGCTGAACACACATACACACGCCACGTATATATATATATATATATATATATATATATATATATATATATAAGTGAACGTGTGTGTGTACATTTTTCTTCGCAATAACTCTGTCAATTTTGAGTCTACAGATTCGAAATTTGATATACAGGGTACTGAGATTTGGAAAAATCTATGTGATCTGTTAAGGGGTCAAAATTCAACGATTTGACCTTTTTAGAACTCTCCGAAACTCCTCCCACAATTTGGGGTCTAAACACTCGAAATTTTAGATATAGGTTCCTTGGATAGGGATCTAACTTAGTAACTCGATTTGAACCAAAAGAACTAATTTTTCAGGGGTCATAATAGGGGTTAAAAATTGACCGTTTTTGTTTCAATCCTAGCTTGAGATAATTACTTGTCTAGCCGCACTGATGAGCCGTGATACAGCGAAACAGTATTGTATGTGGATGACTCTCTCTCTCTCTCTCTTATATATATATATATATATATATATATATATATATATATATATAAGAAATTTATTACTGTGAGTCCAGAATGAGTTTACATATTGTTTCAACTAGAGGAAGATCCTCAAAGAGAGCAAATATCCAACTAGCATCGTCAGAGTCCATCTATGAATTCTAGATAGTTGGATATTTCCTCTCTTTGAGGATCTTTCTCTAGTTGAAACAATATGTAAACTCATTCTGGACTCACAGTAATAAATTTCTTATATATATATATATATATATATATATATATATATATATATATATATAAGAGAGAGAGAGAGTCATCCACATACAATACTGTTTCGCTGTATCACGGCTCATCAGTGCGGCTAGACAAGTAATTATCTCAAGCTAGGATTGAAACAAAAACGGTCAATTTTTAACCCCTATTATGACCCCTGAAAAATTAGTTCTTTTGGTTCAAATCGAGTTACTAAGTTAGATCCCTATCCAAGGAACCTATATCTAAAATTTCGAGTGTTTAGACCCCAAATTGTGGGAGGAGTTTCGGAGAGTTCTAAAAAGGTCAAATCGTTGAATTTTGACCCCTTAACAGATCACATAGATTTTTCCAAATCTCAGTACCCTGTATATCAAATTTCGAGTCTGTAGACTCAAAATTGACAGAGTTATTGCGAAGAAAAATGTACACACACACGTTCACTTATATATATATATATATATATATATATATATATATATATATATATATATATTATATATATATATATATATATATCACTTTCTGTGTTCCACATTAGCAGTGCAGAGGCGAACGTTGTTATCGTAATGAGAAGAGATGTCGATCTCAGTCGCCATCCTCATCAAAACCATCATCAAAGATTAAATACGCTGACTCCATAAAAAAAAACAAAAGAAAACTAACGTTTGAACAGAGAATTGCTGACGTCATCCACGCATCCGCTTCACTGAGAGAAATAAATAAAAGGCAGGTGGGAAAAGACGTCATAGGCGATCGTAGCTTTAGGCCGGTCTAGATGGTAAAGATACGTGTGAAACTACATTCTTTGATTTTTCTAATTTCAATCATAATTATAGATTAGTTTATGCAACACACAAACACACACAAACACACTACATATATTATTATTATTATTATTATTATTATTATTATTCTTTACTTACTAGGAGTAGTCACACAAGCCATCATCAAAGATTTCTGTTTGAAAACAACTTATGGAATTCTCTGGAGTCTGTGTGACAACAAGTCTCCTCAGATTTCTAGTACTCTCCCCCGCTGTCGATAACCATTGCAGATGGATTTGCGTTATCGTAGCAGCCGCTTACCATTGATTTTTCGTTGGTGGCGACCAGTGGTTTTCCCTTGAATTTGGGTGGCAACAAGCCTCTCCGAGGTCACAGTCCTCTTTGCACTCGTCCAGCGGAGGTCTGGCTAGTGCTTTCTCTCCTCTATCTTTCCATCCTTCTATACCCTTTTTGGTGGCACACAAACAAAATTCCAGTTTTTGTGATTCCATGTGATGCGCCTTGGCGTTTTACATCTGTACCATTTTCTGCATGTCTACTGTGTCTGTAGTTCATGTGTATTAATCTCCGCATTCCAGGGTTTTCCTTAATATTTTGGCAGTTTTCATTGCTGTTCTCCGTTGTATCTTCTCAGTCATCCCTCTGATTCCAATCTCTCCACTCTTTTCAAAGTTTTTACGGTATTGTTGCTATCACTCCTAATATTAGTGGTGTTATCCTCACTTTTTTCATCTTCCATATTTCTTTGAGCTCTCTGGCCATTTCCGTGTATTTGCTCTGCTTCTCCATCTCCTTGATCTTCACTCTGTGGTCTGCTGGAACGGCAAAATCTACAATCTGACAGGACTTTTCCTTCTTGTAAACTAGTATGACACCCGGTCGTCTTCCTGGGATTGGATTTATTTGTTTGTATATCCATGTCCCATACGAGTTTGTGACTTTCATTTTCAAGTACGGCTGCCGGTTTGTGTATGTACCTTTTTTTTTCTTTTTTTTTTTTTTTTTTTTTTTTGATGTTCAAGATTCAGTTGTTTGCATAATTTCCAGTGTACTGCCTTCTCCACTTTTTTTTTTTTATTTTATTTTACATGGAGATCACCGATTATCAAGGCCCGGAAGCCACTCGGAGATAAGGGTTATTGCATGTACAGTAATCAATGGGATAGTATCGTAGTAATCGTTAGTATTGGAGATTTGATGAGGTGTCTTAAGGAGGCGATTCATCAGGAATTTGTTTATGATGGACTTGAAGACATCCAAGTTGTAGTGAGGTGGGAAAGAGACAAACGAAAGAGTTCCACAGGCGTGCACTTTTAAGAAAGAAGCTTGGTTCATGGAATCTACGTTTTGATTTAAGCACAGATAAAGAGTGAGGAAAGTTACTGACAGTGGTTTCAGCTAGACGGTTGTTTTTCGTGAAAGATTGGCGAGGGCGGACCAGAGATTGGATCTCGTACGAGCACTTGCCATGGAAATAACGATAAAACAAAGTGATTCTTTCTTTAGGGGGTGAAATAACCATTTATATAACTTGATCGTCTATTTTTATATTTTTTATTGGCTCGTTTGCTGCATTCGCTTATTATGTTTCGTCTTTGTCCGCATTAACGTCTATCGCTCTCTTTCTTTTCCCCTTACTCGTTTTTCTTTTCCACTTCTCATCCTTTCTTTCTTCTTCACCCAGCCCAGACTTCTTTCTGTACATACTCACACATAGCCTAGACATACGCATACACACAGCCATACTTTGGGGAGAACTTGAATGCCTACTAAACACTGTCCTCGAGTGTCTAAGGTCTCTCTGTACAAGGGTTTGCCAGAACAATCTGGCATGGGGATACTTTTTCCATAGAAGTAAACCCTGACCAAATATTCCAAATCACATAGTATTCACTGCCCAAATAAGATCTCCTCACTACTCCACAGCTTTTCCGAGGAATGGTGCACCTTCTCCAAGTGATATTATCTCAAGTAATAGCACGAAGCTGGATACTCCACCAGACTAGATAAATTCTTGTCCTGGAATCCAGTAAGATAAAGAAACCAACATGAAAGATATACTACAACGTATAAAAATGGATAATTGGGGAGAGGAAAATTATGTTCTCAATTTCTTTACTAACTCAGTGTTTGAGAGATAAAGAACTTAAATGGAACATTCGAATATCTATGTATCTCATATAGACTTCAAGTGTTAGCCCCTGGTTGTGGACCCCTTGATTTCTGAGAACTTCGACTGAAGTAAAATAAAAAAAATAAATAAAAAGCCATAACTAGAGTCCGTGTAAGGGAGATAACATTGAAAAAAAAAAAAACGGATTAACTTCTCTTTACATGATAATATTAAAGTCATGTTTATTTTTGGATGACATTAAGTTATATAAATGGTTATTTCACCCCTAAAGAAAGAATCACTTTTTTTCTCTCTAAATTTTAGATATTATTGCAGCAGCAAGTTCTAAAAATCCCTTTATCAGAAAGAACAGTTTTAAATAAGTCATACACAATCCACCATGATTATGCAATCCATACAACAACCTACTTAAAAAGTGGAATTATTAAATCGAATATAGTGATATGGGACAAGGAGAAAGAAGTAACCTTAGTAGAAGTCAGTGTCCCCCAATGATGCTGGGTTAAACAGTATTGACAGAAAAAAAAATAAATCAAGGCCCGGAAGCCACTCAGGGATAAGGGTTATTGCAAGTACATTACGTTAGTGTGGAGATTTGATGAAGTGTTTACTTCAGGGGGCGGTTCATTAGGAATTTGTTAACATTGGACTTGAACACATCCAAGTTGTAGTCCGGTGGGAAGCAGGCAGACGGAACAGAGTTCCACAGGCGTGCAGTACTAAGAAAGAAGCTTTGTAGGAAGATCTACATCTGCGCATGCAAGCTAAATTGACCGACTTTTTATTTCAATTGAAAGTGCTCAACGATAAGAAACGAGCTTCTTAAAGGGGCTGACACAATTATTTACTATAATAATTATTATATATACCTACAGACACTAGTGTTTCACCCTTTCGGGAATCATCAGTGCAGGGTGTCAGGAGTAACACCAGTCGATAGATTCGGACACGGAAACAGAAGCCATCTCTGGCTTCATTAGCAAAGATCTTATCCATTATTATATATATATATATATATTAGCTGAATGTGTGTGTCTGGTCACGAATAGGCTCCTATATGGTTGACTATTTGTAACAACTGATTACATATAATGATAGATTTATCGAGACACAGGAATGGGTATGTTTGATCTGGCAGAACGGTGGTTCATTAAAATTGTGGGATCTGCGTTCGCGCCTGGTTCACAAAGTATGGAAATAAAAAAATTTTAAAATTAAAAAAAGATGTTTACAAGTGTTTTTGATATAGATGTACATAATAATACTTTGATAAGTATGTTTTAACTTAAATAGGGAAGGTATAATAAAATTGTGGGGTCTGCGTTCGCGCCTGGCCTCCATAGAATGGAAATGGGCACAAACTTTAATAAAGACTTTTCATATCTATTTCCGTAAGTATACTTTGATAATTATGTTTCAGTTTGAAGAAATATGGTATAATAAAATTATGGGGTGTTCGCTAACACCTGACCTCCATAAGATGAAAATATGTCACAAAGTTTAACAAGGTTTTTTTTAATATAGATCAACAGAATTTTGTGATAAGTGTTTCAGTGTGAACATGTATGGTATAATAAATTATGGGGTTTATCTATTTTATTTTTACTTTCATCATATTTTGCTTTGGTTTTGATACCCACAAATTCAACCCAAATTTACAACCCTTCCTTTTCATAACCTATCAATCATACTTTCATAAATCAGAGTCCATTTTCTGTAGGTTATTTTTGAACCCAGTCAACGACGGGTATTTTTGCTAGTATATATATATATATATATATATATATATATATATATATATATATATAATTATCAAATACCGACAGACACTAGTGTTTCATCCTTTCGGGAATCATCAGCGTCTGGTATTACCAAATGGCCAGTCATATTATCCCTGGCTACGTTTCATGTTGCTTAAACTCGGTATATTATGGGGTCCAGTGTGTTAACGTGATTGTACTGTATATAAATTACAGGGATTACCATGGTCAGTTAGCGGCTTGATGATGAAAGAAGTTTTTTTGTTTTTTTTTTACCTACATGGTCAGTGATTTGAATCAGCTCACTGAAAAAGGTGAACCTCGTTTTTGTGAAATCATTCATATATAAAACAATCCGATCGTTACGATGTCGCACACGAATGTGCAGTGTTAGCTCGCAAAAACGTTCTCTGGTGACCGACCTTAAATACTTCCTCGTCAAGTCAAAGACTTCAAATGTTAGATCTCTTGGCCTTTTATAAGGATGACCATGGTCACTGAACGTTCTGGTGATGAACAAAAAAAGCAAAAAAAAAAAAAAAAAAGAAAAAAAAAGCTACATGGTCAGTGATTTAAATTTGTTCATTGAAAAAGGTGAACCGCGTGAAATCGTTCATCTAAACCCCCCCCCCCCGATCACAAGCCTGCTCCCAACGTTATATATAAAAGAAATACCATTTCTGTTTAGTGATCCGTGTATTAATAAAAACTCACAAAGCATATACATTTTTTATACATAAGCCGGTCAAGTGACAAGCGTAAGGTGACTGATAAAGATGGTTAACCATTGCTGTTTAGTTTGGTGCTATTGTTTTATTCGCAGTGTTTGGTTTATTTTTGTTTCACGTCATATCAACCCTTTTCGGGTTGCTGAATCCTTAATTCAGTAATTTCGGGGGAAAAAGGTTTGTGCTTCATTTTTTTTTTTTTTTTACATGATCAAATATTTATTCGGAGTGTTTGGTTTATTTGTTTTGTTTTGCGTCATATCAACCCTTTTCAGGTTATTTAATGTTGAATCCAGTAATGTTAGAAAATGTTTTTATGCTTCAAGTTCTTTATATTAGCAAATATTCATGGAGTTTGGTTTGGTTTGTTTGTAGAAGGAAATTATTTGGGTTTTTGTTTTTTGTGTTTGTTTTTTTGGGTTTTTGGGGGGGGTTATTTTGCAGAACATGATTGAATTTTGCAAAGAGAAAGCAAAAAAAAAAACATTAATGTTTAGTGCATTTTCGGTCAAGTATCTTCAGACAGCCACATCTAACAGCATTAGATTTTTCGCTGTCTTGTCCATATAGAAGACTGCGAATTTTGTCTCCTCCAATTATACCGACGAGTTCATTTCCTGTGGCCTTCAAGGTGTAATTCAAGCCAAATTACTTCTAATTTGACAGCAAAAAAAACAAACTAATCTGGAACCACTGCAAAAATACTAATCCAGAATCACTGCAAAAAAAAACTAATCCAGAACCACTGCAAAAAAACTAATCCAGAACCCCTGCAAAAAAACTAATCCAGAATCATTGCAAACATGAATTAATCTAGAGCCACTGCAAGAAAATACTAATCCAGAACTACTGCAAAAAAACTAATCCAGAACCATTGCAAAAAAACTAATCTAGAATCACTGCAAACAGGAACTATCCAGAGCCACTGCAAGAAATAAACCGAGAACCACTACAAAAATACTAATCCAGAACCACTATAAAAAAAACAATCCAGAACCGCTGCAAACACAAACTAATCCAGGACCACTACAAAAAACACTAATCCACACTTACTGCAAAAAAACTAATCCAGAACCCCCAAAAAAGGTAATCCAGAACCACTGCAAGAAAAAACTAATCCAAACCCACTGCAAGGAAAAAAAAAACTAATCCAGAACCATTGCAAGAAAAAAACTAATTCCGAACCATTGCAAAATTTTTATTTTCTTCCTTTGTATATCTGGATCAAAACGGACATCCATGAGTAGAGTTTTTTTTTTTAATATTTGATTATTTTGTTTAACGGCATATCAACTCTTTCGTGTTATTAATGTTGAATCTAGTCATTTTGGTAAAAGTTTTAATAGTTCTAGTTCTTTATGTCTTCAAATTTTTATTCATGATGTTTGGTTTGGTTGCTTTGTTTTACGGCATATCAACCCTTTCGAATTGTTTAATGCCGAATTTTGTAAAACGCTTTATGCTTCAAGTTCTTTATATCTTCAAATATTTAGTCATGGTGTTTGGTTTGGTTTTGTCGAGTAGAGTTATTGTGCTTTTGTTTAGGGCTTTGCAGAACATGATTGAGTTTGTAAAGGGAGAGGAAAAAACAATAACTTATGTTTCGCGCATTTTTAGACAGGAAGCCGGTATCATCAGATAGTCTGGTATGGTAGCATCAGTTTTATTTCACTGTCAGTTTTTGAAACGCAATATCACTGAGCTGCTTCCCAACTAATTACAGCATGATTGTTTTCAAGTTCAATGTTAACAAATTCTTGTTGAGCTGTTCTAGTGAATAATCAATTTCAGACCAGATCCAACTATTTTCTGCAATACTCAGTGTTTTTCTTACTATTCACCGGACAAAAATCATCAATACTTGTCCTCGAGTCTTCGTTTCGGCCTTGATATGCGGATACCCGATATTTTAAAATATTCAATTATTAAAAAAAATCAAACTTCTCAGTTCACCACCAACCCTCTGATTCCCACTGGATCACCAGTTAAGCAACGTTGAACCTGGTCAGTACTAAATGAGTGATCATTTGGGACTTTCAAGTGCTGTATGTGCTCTCCGCCTATCTCGGCATTGTTTTCCGCCATTGTGGACTTTCCTTTGGACTCAAACACTGCCGACTCAGGGGAGGTGTGGTTGAGGATTGCGCAACGATTGCCTCACAATTACACGTGCAGCTGCCCCTACAGGGGATATCCTTTGTCTTTCGAGACTGAACGGAGGCGTCGAGGACCACTTTACATTCATAACTCTTATCCTCGAGCGGTCTCCAGGCCTTTGTAAGTCATTACTCCATCGTAAAAAATCATTTCTTTCAAATTTCGAGAGGGATACGAGCGTATATACGCAATCAGCCATGCTAATGTAATATTAATAGATTTTAAATGACCAATATAGTTTTTTATTTTGGTGGAAGAGTGAAATGTAGTATCTGTTCTGCTATCAAGAAATCATCTTCCCATGCATTACCTCCTCATTTGAGGAAAGTGTAGTATACGTTTTTGCGTAATGATATCCTTCTTCCAAGCATTACCCCTTGCTTTCGGAGAGTAGAGGATAGTGTAATATATGTAGTCATCACAGCATACGCCCAGGCGTTATTTCCGTCTTTTGAGGATGGCTTGGAATCGAGATAACATAATTTGATTTTGGAACAATCCATTTAAAAATTGGTGATATCGACATCAGATTTATGAACAATTTCTAGATTTGTTAGTTGGGCGATTTTCTTGAAATGCGTGTCAAAGGTGATAACGTAAGTACTAGTATTGATACAATTAATCTGAATTAGAATCGGGAATCGGAAAAATCGGAACTTTTGGGGGTACCGGAATCGGGAAAATTATTGCATATTTTCCGATGCCAAAAAAGATTCGTTTAATTATCTTTTTTTTTTTTATTTTTTTTTTTTATTTTGTTTGAAATAAAATCTTCCACAGCTCGTAGCAATAATTAAATAATAAATATTTATTGATTTTGTACTACTGTTATATAGTTATTATTATTATTATTAGACTATACCACTTGTGCGCGTATGTTACGTGAGTTCTTATTAGTAATGACATGTGTCTTAGTGAGAGTTCTTGTCTTATTACATATGATGTTGTATCTTAGAGAGAGAGAGATGTTGTTGTAATGACATTTTATACACAGACATATAATAACAATACAATTTACCTTTTTGTAGAAATCACAACACAAAGATAAGCTTTATCCAAAACACATGGTGAATTTATTTTCTGACGACCGGTCGTGACTTCCTCATTAAGAACTCAAAGTTTCACATCTTAGTTTCTTGTATTTATCGAATTGTATCGGAATCGGGAAAAATATTGGAATCGTCCCATCACTCATTCACACACACACACATGAAGTGCTTTAGGGCATTATATCTAGGTATTGCTCATTATGCGACGTTTTATCATCGTTTTCGCGTATTCATCGGATCATGCAAAACGCGACACATTAACATCAAACGGAAAGATGACAGTATCCTCAGACAAAGACGTAAACGCTGGCAGGTACATCAAAGACATTTTCATATGCGATAAACATAAAAGAACTGTTCTTTTTTCATTCGTGTCATCTTCATGAATGATAATGGCCTTAATAGAGCCGATCACGAAACGGTAGCCAAATGTCAACACGTCAAGGATAACTTAAAAATCAACATGGCCTCTAAAACAAAGAAATATAAGAGCTTATTTAAAACTAGCCTGGGTGCCCGGCGTTGCCAGGGTGTTTGGAGATGTGTGTTGAGAAAAAAAAAACAAAAAACAAAGTGGTAGTAGGCAGGCAGGCTCGAATCCGTACCGCGAAAGAGGAAAAGAAAGGGGGAAAAAGAAAAAAAAAGAACGTGACGCGTTAGATGTTGCACCATCGCCAAACCGGAACTGACGTATGTTTAAATTAAGGCTAGACAATCAAAAAGAGGCGATGACTTTCGAAAATATCGGCGTAAAAAGCGAAACCTTCCTGTAGAAAAGTGCCCATTTTAGGGTGAAGGAATTAATGTTTTTAGCCAATTTTTCGATATTTGTCGTCCGAAGGGTCGTGCTTCAAAATGATACCGATCTCGTGAAAATCCTTCGCTTCTGTCGAAAGTTTTAGGCACACATACATACATACATACATACATACATACATTTAAACAGACAGGTGAGATTTATATCATAAAAAATTACAATTAATTAAAAAAAAATGCAGAAAAATCTTTATGGTATACGTACTCGCCACTGGAAAAAAATCAAATAAATTGATCAAATATTTTTTAATTAAGAAAATCGAATTTCACTATATTTTTAGCGAAACAAAAAGTTTTAACTATTTCGAATACAAATAAAATCTCGGTAGTCGAATTGAATTGTCACTCTTGAATCTTAAAACTTTCTAAAACAGTATAGCAACTTCCGGCCCTTTGCTCCCGTCTCGCTTCCTCATAAAATGTTATTTTCTTAATTTAAAAAAAAAAAATTGATCGATTTTCGTGATTTTTGGAATATGGCATCTTTGTTCCGTGATGAGTATGTACATATATATATATATATATATATATATATATATATATATATATATATATATGTATTTTGTTTTTGTTTCATTTGTCTGTATTTTTTTGTTTTTGTTTCGTTGTAAATAATCACCGTATTATAGTATTTGTGGCAGGGGAGACTGGTCCAATGAAAAAATACTTAGATACTATCTATGGAAGATCAAAGTGGGTGCTTATACAGATAAAGATACAGGTAAAAATCACATTCCAAGAAAAAAAAAGTATAATCACTAAAAATTACGAGAAATTTTCGAGTAAAAGTTAAATCAAAGCAAAAATCAATTTCATTGTAAATTGCAGTTTTATCCAATTAATTTTGAAGAGTGAAAACAGGGGAGATAATTCAGTTCAATGATAAAATTTATTTAAAAGTGGGTGTGAACGAGTTTCGAATTTTAAAAATGTCAGACTGTCTATTGACTTGTTAGGTGAAAGTTCAGAATATTATGTTTCTGAATGTTTTTTAGATGAGGAACAATTTGGATTATTTGGATTATTCGGACTGCTGTTCTCATCTTGAGTGTTATTTTTATAACGTTTCGGTCGGTGTAATCTCAGACCTTCTTCTGGTGTATCTTGTCGGACTCGGGAATCTTTTTGTCAAATTTAGAAATCAACATGGAATTTCGAGCGAAACCATTTATTTATTCCACAAGTGCAGCATGCTCTCGTTCTTTCAGCCATGATTGGGGTGAAGTTCTAAATAATTCGTAATGGTGTTTAGAAGGGAGTCACCACTTATCAAGGGCTAGAAGCCACTGGTGGATAAGTGATAATGAGTGTAAGGTGGTATGTGAGAGAACGATTCAGTGACCGTTTTTGGTTGGAATTGGACAGAATTTGACTATTTAATGGGACAGGATAACAAGAACTTGTTCACATAGGACTTGAAGACGATCATGTTGTAGTCAGCTGGGAAGCAGGTCAGTGGAACAGTTTCATAGGCGGGAAATTCTATGAAAGGAAGATCTTTTCATGGAATTTACGTTTAGATTTAGGCATTGATAGTAAGTAGAACTTGTTGGTAGTGGTTGTAGTTTGACGAGTGTTTTTGTGAAAGTTTAGCGGGAGCTCAAACGAGCAATTGCCATGAAAATAATGATAGATTGGAGACGGGCTCGCAACGTCTCTTCCGTGGGAAAGAAGTTGCAGGGGGAAGAAAACGGCATCAATAACTAGGTTTCGAAACCAGTTTTGAACCCTGACAAGTATAGGACATTCCGGGCAGCTCCTCTCCAGATGTGGCAACAGTAAAAATAAAGACTCCATATTAAGAATAGCTTTCAAAATTATTATAATTTTGAAAACCATTCTTAACATACAAAACAAAGGGGGGTCTAGGTTATCTCGCAGTCCAAGAATTCCCTCCCCATGTTTTAGATAACTCTTCATAACGGGCCATGGTGACTTACGTAAAATTTGATAAAAATGATTTTTACTTTTAATTATACTGCTACTCACTAATTTTCCATAATTTTTCATGAGGATATTTATTTTTGCCTGGTGCGTAAATATATCAACGAGGTTTCTTTTTTTTATAGTATTATTTGAAATGCGATTTTCATCTCTGCCTTTATCTGTATAAGCACCGCAAAATGTAGGGTTACAGTACAAATATAGCCTTAATGACACAATGTTTGTCCTTAAAAGAGACCTTGGGTATAGATTTAACTCCTAGCGAAATCAAGTGTTTGTTTCAGGTGGAAGCTCTTAAATTATTGCCTCTTGATCTCTCCAAACTAACTTAAAAATAATCCATTTGGGTGCGTTACGGTAATACGTTTCAACAACTTCAAAGAATTTTAATGACCACTTCACATTGCAATAAAAAAAAAAACAAACATACATTTGTGTAATCCCATGACCTCGAAAATGTCCGTTTCGTTGGGTCAAGGGCGATTCACACACTCGTTTTGTGTAAGATGAACGATGAGGTTGAAATTATATGCCTATATACTATAGACAACAAACCGATAAAGTGGTAAAGAAATAACTATATAATAAATAAATGTTACCAAAGGCCAGATACGTTACTCTTCTACCAGCTTGAATAAGTTTTTTTTTGTGTGTTTAAACTTATTTTGAAGCGCTTTCTTTTGGTTTGAAAGGCAAATGCCAATTTGCTAAGTTAGGACGAAAATAAGATGACGGAAATGAAGCTGTCATTTGTGGAATCTCGATGATCGTTCAAAACTCGAAAATGAAATAAAATACTGATAGAAACCCGGTTAATAATTGACACTGTTTATCGAGACTCCAGGGATGACAGCCTTATTTCCGCCATTCTGTCGTCCTAACTTAACAATTCGGCGCTGCTTGCGTTTCAAACTAAAAAAGAACTTTAAAATAAATAAGAACACTAAAAAAAACTTATTCAGGTAGGTAGAGGAGTAACGTATCTTGCCTTTGGTAACATTTATCTGTTATATAGTTGTTTCTTTACTATTTTTTCGGTTTGTTTTCTATAGTAATAAAAGCCTTATAATTTCACAATATTCTTTTCAGGATTGATAATTTGGGTTATTTGGATTATTCGAACCACCGTTCTTATCTTAAGCATTAGTTTCACAACGTCTTTGCTGATATCAAGTCTATTTTTTTTCACACAGTGATCACCACTTATCAAGGCCCGGAAGCCACTCAGGGATAAGGGTTATTGCAAGTACATTACGTTAGTGTGGAGATTTGATGAAGTGTTTACTTAAGGGGGCGGTTCATTAGGAATTTGTTAACGTTGGACTTGAAGACATCCAAGTTGTAGTCCGGTGGGAAGGAGGCAGACGAAACAGAGTTCCACAGGCGTGCAGTTCTAAGAAAGAAGCTTTGTTCATGGAATCCGCGTTTTGATTTAGGCACAGATATAGTGGGGGAAATTTTTCACAGTGGATTCAGCTAGACGGGTGTTTTTCGTGAAAGATTTGCGAGGGGGGACCAGAGATTGGAGTTCAGACGAGCACCTGCCATGGAAATAACGATAAAACAAGGATAGGCTCGCAACGTCTCTTCTGTGGGAGAGAGGTTGCAGGGTAGAGAAAAGGGCATCCCCCACCAAGCCACGAAGTCTATTTTGTACTCTGTCAAGGCAGGATAGGCTGTTTTTAGCAGCTCCTGCCCAGATATGGCAACAGTATTCCATCCTTGGACGTACTTGGCTTTTATATAGATAGAGAATTGCATCAGTAGTGAGATATCTTCTGGAGCGGTAGAAGGATCCCACCATCTTTCCAGCGACCTTGACAACAGATTTGATGTACGTGTTCCATTTCAGATCTCTATTTTGTCGCTTCATCGGCCGACCCACCCTTTTTTTTTTTACTTAATTCCGTTTGGACTTTGTCTAACTTTCGGCAAGCTACACCTAAATGTTTAGGTCTTAACTAAACACATATTGGTGTTGTATATAAAAGTGTTTTGCTTTCTTTTCGCTCGACGACTGTTTTACGTGGAGAGCTGAGAGTCCGGGATTTTTAAACTTGCTTGACTCGGTTTCTGCCATTAGTTTCTCTGCCAATTTTGTAAGAGCGAGGTACTCACAAGAAGGTCCACGTGAAACTTGTCAGCATTCCGAATGAAAATGGTCCAATCTCACAGACGTGATGTTGCTAGTCTCAGTCTTTTTTATAAATATTATAATGGCATGTGTTATTTAATTATTTCTAATTATCTGCTACCTATGTTCTATCTCGTTCGATTCATTATTCTAATTGTTTCCATCAATTCGCTGTTTTAAATCTCACTGTGTAACAAAGCGCATATGGACACGTGCGAGAGAATCAGCAGCAGTCAAGAGATAACTGGCTAGCGAAGGTAATAGCAGCAGCAGCAGCAGACGTTAAAGCACTATGCAAATTAGCAAGTGTACGCGAGATTTCGTCACAAGAAAAGGAGAAAAATACACCACGTGATCGAGACAGGAAGCAAGTTGCGCGCAGGGCAAGATGGACGTGTGAGTCGAGGGCAAGAAAGCGCTGGCTGGGGCCGCGTGAAGTGGCGAGGAGACAGATTTCTGTAAAAGCACATGTATGTGCGAAAAAATTTGGAAATATAATGAAATGCGTTGTTTTAGAAGAACCACGAATAAATGCCGAGTCGTATTTTTATTGCTTTACTGTTTTATTTGTTTGATCCTGCGGCAGTACCAGGCAGCGTGTGGGTCCCAGTGTAATATCACAGTTAAAAAGTAACGGCTTCGTTACAATGTTTAAGTGAGCTATTCCAGTAGCTTCTTTCAAAGAACTGCAGGCTTATGAAACTCTCTTCCTACTTGTGGTTTCCCTACTACGTATAGCATTGCTTTTTCCAAGGTTACGTTCAATAGGCATCTCTTGTTATTTCAATAATCGTCTTTCGTTTTTTTTTTTATCTCCTTTTATCAAGTGGCTTCGTGTCTTGTCTGAAGCGATTTCCATTAAAAAAATGTCCTACAACACACAAATCGAATACGATGAGAGCCAGTGTCCGCTGTGTCATCGCTTCCGATTACAGATGTCCATTTCCAATCGTGATTTGTGAAAACGATTTGCTATTATTTGTTTATCCGTTTGTTTAATGATTTTGGCATTCGAGTGGAGAAATTCGAAACGTCATAGCAAAGTCCAGATCACTTAACGAGGTGACATTTACAAATAGAAGATTCCAGCGCAAAGCTTTCACGTAGATCGTCTCTTAGATAACAAATATTTGCAGACGACACAACTTTTTCTGTTTCTATTTGAACATTTTTTTATTTCTTCCTCTTCTTCCTCTTCTTCTTCTTCTTCTGCTCCTCCTCGGGTTCGTCTTATGCTTCGAATTTTTCTTCTTCTTCCTTTTTCTTCTTCTTGTCCTTTTTTCTCCTTCTTCTTCTTTATCTCATTCTTCGTCTTTTTCTTTCTCTCTTTCTTTTTCGGCTTCTTCGTCATCTTCTTTTTCTTCGTCTTATCCTCCGTCTTCATTGTCTTCTCCCTTTCCTTCGTCTTATTCTTCGTCCTCTTCGCCAGCTTTCCTTCATTTTCTATCATTGTCACGTTGCGTCGCGAGAGGACATTTTCCTCACAAAAAGTATCAACATATTACAATTTCTTATAATAATATTGAAAATGTATAATTATTACTATTAAAAACATTATATTAAATATAGAATTAAAAAAAACAAGCTTTTTGGAGAGTTTCTGAAAGAAATCTGCAAATAGAACATGAGAATGTTTTTTAAAAACTTATATCACATATAAATCGTAATATCTCAGAGTTAACAACGAAGCTCGTCTGTCTATTTAATTTGCTCGATTTCGGGAAGATAAATATTCAACATTTGTCACTCGCCGCATGTAGGTTAGTCTTTTTCCTATAACATATTGGGAAAATAAACATAAAAAAGCGTTCCGCAGTAAATAGTAAAGTCGACATTGACCAAACGTTACTTAGCTCTCTAGAGACCACTGGCTCTGGGCCTGTGGGTATTTATTTGCTCCCCCACCGAGCAAATTAGGCACAAGGCCAATTTTTATTGTGAGAAGTCAAGGGAGGGGGAAGGGAAAAAGGGGACCAGCTCCCGAGAGGAGGGAAATGGGAGCTGGTTAAAGGTCAAGCATGTGGGGTTGCCCCCACATCTGGTCTTTGCTAGTCATAGCTAGTCCTAGCTAGTCATAGCTTGCAGTATCTGTCGGAACAGATACTACACTTTGATCTTGTCACCCGGGCCCCGGAGGGCGCGCGGGCAAGCGGCCTGACGGCCTGTGGTATTTATTTGCTCCCCCACCGAGCAAATTAGGCACAAGGCCAATTTTTATTGTGAGGAGTCAAGGGAGGGGGAAGGGAAAAAGGGGACCAGCTCCCGAGAGGAGGGAAATGGGAGCTGGTTAAAGGTCAAGCATGTGGGGTTGCCCCCACATCTGGTCTTTGCTAGTCATAGCTAGTCCTAGCTAGTCATAGCTTGCAGTATCTGCTGGAACAGATACTACACCTTGATCATGTCACCCGGGCCCCGGAGGGCGCGCGGGCAAGCGGCCTTCGGCCTGTGGATTAGAGTCGAGTTTCGCTTTTTGTTTATACCGAAAACCGAATGTAACGCGTGCCGATGCGGGAAATGTGGAATAATTAACGTTTGAAAGTCAATAAAATTAAATAGACAGGCAAGCTCCGTGGTTAACTGTGAGATATTACAATTTATAGATGACATAAAGTTTTAAGAAGTTGTGAAGCGAGCGAGCGCTTCTCTGA
The DNA here is from genome assembly GCF_053919585.1 of Euprymna scolopes. Classification (NCBI taxonomy): domain Eukaryota; kingdom Metazoa; phylum Mollusca; class Cephalopoda; order Sepiida; family Sepiolidae; genus Euprymna; species Euprymna scolopes. The sequence goes on along the minus strand of NC_136504.1, from coordinate 102,422,345 downwards.
AAGAAGCCTTTTGTGGACATCGAGGAAAAGCGTACATACATACATGCATACATTTTCGCTTTTATATTTATATATATATATATATATATATATATATATATATATATATATATATATATATATATAGTGGTGGTGGTCAGCTACTAACTGGCCGTTTGGCGTTGCCCGGTCGTAAAATACACTTTAATATGATATTTCATTCATGCAGATTTCATATTTTTTATTGTAAAGAAAATTCTCAATTGATTATTATATTGTATCCAATATTAATAATTTCCAAATAAATTTTTAAAAAATGCGATTTGGGTGTCATCAACTGGAGTCGAAACCAAAACATTTAGCACTCCAGTTTGAGTTCTTATTTATCCTGTTGAGCTTTAGATAGACAGATAAGCGACATAAAAATTAAGTGGCTTTAAGCTATTAATGTTTTTGCGCATATGCAGGAATAACAGATTTATTATATTAAGTCTCGCCAAAGACAACTGCTTTGTTTTTAATTTTGACGAATTAGCAGCGATTTTTGCCGGTTGAACACCAAATTGAAAATGTTCCACGGGTCCAAATACCCTATTTTATCAAGTTTCAAGTCTGTAGACCAAATATTCAAAGAGGAGATTGATACAGACATATGGCACATACAAACAGACAAATTGGAAATTGCGGATCGGTAAATGCAGAAGCACGCACGCACACACACACACTCTCTCTCTCTCTCTCTCTCTCTCTCTCTCTCTCTCTCTCTCTCTCTCTCTCGTTATTATAGTTTTTCTTTCGTCTTTCTTCTTTTTGGAGGTGGGAGTAAGGTTATTTTCTTTCGTAATTTTCTAACGTTTCTATTTCTTTGTCTTTCTCCTTTCAGTTTCCCTTTCTTTCTTTCTTTCTTTTTTTTTTCTTCACACCGCACGATGTGATGCTACGTGCGTGCGCAAGCTGAATTATAATTTAATCAGCTTGTCGACTCGCCGATTGAAGTGCCGTCTTAAAAGGTAAATTCTAGATCTGCCTTTGTCCCCATGACAACGTCACACCTATTTTAGCAAAACGTGACAAGTCGTGCTGTGAGAAATACAAATATTAAAAGTGCTCACTCCAAGCAACACGTAATACATACACACACACACACACACACACACACACACACACATATATATTTGAACAAGACTTTTAATTCGTCAAAAAAAAATACAACGTTGACTTAGAATGTGTTTTATGTTAAGCTAGACTACCCGTGACACGTTGGGTCAGTATGTTATATTAGCTATGGAATTCATGTATGAGCGTGACACTTGTGGCATAAAGAAAATAGTTCTTTTTCTTTTTTTTTTGACATAACAGAAACATTTCTATGAAAGTATATTAAAATGAAAAATCACGGACGGATCACTCAAACATGAAAAAAAAAATCCTCCTTATTCGTGTAAAGTTATCTATTTTTCCGAATAATCGCTAAAAAATTGAAAATTAAACATGATTTTCCTACGAATTGAACGCTGACGAAAGTCATTTAGCAGCAAAAACGCACATGAACCCACCGATGAGAAATATAAGAATGAAAAACCCATATTGGAATCCTTCAACCAAGTTATAGAAACTTAAAATCTAAAAAAAAAAAAAAAAAAATTAAAACCTGAAGCAAAAAAAATAAAACCTAAATAAATAAAATAAAACTAATATTGAAACAGATTAGTAAATGTGTCAACAATTTCACCGTTCTCACAACTATTTTGTATCTAGAAATGTAAACAAAAAAAAAGGACGGAAGGAAGGAAAAAGGACCGATAGAGAGTAGTAGTAGTAGTAGTAGTAGTAGTAGTCTTGGCTTTACTACCATTGTTCTTATGTTTGTCAACGGGTTAAAGTTGTTTAGTTGTAAGAAAATAGCGACAGTATAGTTGTAATAAAGAATAGTTGCAAAACACCCCCACTCTTCCCATGTTAAATAATAATTTCGAAATAATAACGTTAATATTTCAGTGCGTGGATCAAAATCTGCAAAAGAAGCGATTTGTGTTTATTTGTTTACGTTGTTATGGGTTAATGTTTGTGCGCGCATGCGCAACCGGATGTCGTAAACCGGTAAGTGGGTTACATCACTCGTTACAAGGTCATTTGAGTTTTATAATTATATAGATTGATGTTTTAATGATTAAATTTGTGTTCATGCTTTGATTATATACTAATTCCTTTTAATTCCTATTAATCCCTATTAATTTCTAACTGTGCATCTAACAAATACGCTGACACATTGTTGGTTGTACTTTATCATAACAGAAGGAAATTTAAGTCAGATCGGCTCCATAGTTTTCAAGAAAATGTTGAAAGGCCCTGTAGTTTCTGAGAAAATGTGGAACAGACGGGCACACATAGGCACACAACACACCCACTCATACATACACACACACACACACACACACACACTCATACATACACACACACACATATATATATGGTTGGTGCAAAAATAATGTCGTTTTTGACGTTCAAGTTCAAACGATCATAACTCCTTTCATAATACATTTTATTCATCGAAATAAGGACCATTAGAATCTTCGCATTTTCGCCAATGAGAAAACAGATTTATTCATCCCATTAGCTTAGAAATCCGGAGTTCTGGAAGCGATGAAGTCATTGAAGGTTGATTCAGCATCATCTCTGCTTTTGAAACATTTTTTGCGCGGGAGGTTGTCGAGATGCTTGAAAAATGATAATCAGTGGACGAGAGGTCCGGTGAATATGGGGGATGGGGCAGTTTCGTAGCCCAATTCGTTCAGGTTCTGCAATGTCAGTTGAGCAACATGCGGACGAACTTTGTCATCGTGAATTATTGGTTCCTTAATATTTACCAATCTCGTGCACATACATTGGAGCTTCTGGTGCATTTCGTCAATTTGTCGGCAGTACTTCGACGCCGTAATAGTTTCGCTCGGATTCAAGAAGCTGTGATGGATGAGACCGGCCGCAGACCATCAAACAGTCACCATAACCTTTTTTTCTCAGCGTCTGAAGAGAGTCAGTTCTTGTGAATATTCTCAAAGGATATAAGGTTTGAAATTGTCCGAATGGTCGCGTAACAATTGTAACGAACAATGAAAATACACTACGTGTTGCTATCAATCCAATGTTTACTAGTGTGCAAGATTGAAACCAGTGATTACAATTATGTTTTGTATATATTCTGAATTTTTTTTTTTTTTAATAATTTCACGGTTGCATTTGTTCAGTCTATTCTGATGCATGTCAATTTCTTTTTAGTATTGCCAAAAAGACGGAAATAAGAATCCAAAGATAGAAGAGGGTTACGAAAGCAACGCGTCGCATTTCTTCAATCACTTCCGACGCCATCATCCCTCATCCGGGAACAGTTATTGGAAGACGGAAGTCTTCGAAATCACTCTCACAGCTCAAGGATATATGGAGTGCGGACGCGAATGCTTTTATAATAAAAACCGAGAAGTCGTGCCGAGAAGAATATAGCTTTTCCCGCCGTTATTAATTATTATATTCTATTTATATTCGTTGTACGCATGCGTGAACATGTCTGCTGGCAAATGCAATCAGGTGATCTTTACCGTTGCTCATAAAAACACAATAGGCAGCTGCGAAGCTGATTTTGCGATGGATTCGTCATATGCGTGTGCATTTGAAATGCATTCAAATGTCCAAAAAAGAAAATTGCTTGTCTAGTTTTTATTAATTACTAGCAGAACCTGTGACCAGGCGTTGCCTGGATGGAATTTAAATTAATGATTCTACTATAAAAATGAATATCCGTAACAATGAAATTTATCCTACAATAAACTATTTAATGTTTTAGGGTACATTTGCAAATTTAAAATAAAACTTAGTTTAGAATTAGGTTTATATAGATATGTGCACGTATATACATCCATGCATATGTATATATGTGTGTATATATATATATATATATATATATATATATATATATATATATATATATACTAGCAAAAGTGTCTGTCGTTGACTGGGTTCAAAAACAGTCTACAGAAAATGGACTCTGATTTATGAAAGTATGATAGGTTATCAAAAGGAAGGGTTGTAAAGAGATAGCTTCGAATTTGTGGGTATCAAAACCAAAGCAAAATATGATGAAAGTAAAAATAAAATAGATAAACCCCATAATTTATTATACCATACCTGTTCACACTGAAACACTTATCACAATATTCTGTGGATCTATATTAAAAAACCTTGTTAAACTTTGTGACATATTTCCATTCTATGGAGGTCAGGCGCGAACGAACACCCCATAATTTTATTATACCATATGTCTTCAAACTGAAACATAATTATCAAAGTATACTTACGCAGATAGATATTAAAAGTCTTTATTAAAGTTTGTGCCTATTTCCATTCTATTGAGGCCAGACGCGAACGAGGACCTCACAATTTTATTATACCATCCCTATTTTAGTTAAAACATACTTATCAAAGTATTATTATTTACATCTATATCAAAAACACTTGTAAAGGTTTTTTTTTATTTCCATATTTTGTGGACCAGGCGTGTACGCAGACCCCACAATTTTAATGAATCATCATTATGCCAGATCAAACATACCCATCCCTGTGTTTCGATACACCTTCTATCATTATGTGATCAGTTTTCTATAATAGTCAACTATATAGGAGATTCGTGACCAGACACACACAGACATTCAGCTTATATATATATATATATATATATATATATATATAAAATCATCGTGAGACTAAAATACTTCAGTCTTTTGTCCTGTAACATCCCAATTGTATCTTAAATAACTATTTTTTTTATGAATCATGTGACTCCTAACAATTTCCATTTATTTTCATCAATTGGGTTATATATAACCAAGGTGTTTAACCCGGGATTGGTCAGAGTGTTACCAGACTCCTACAACGCGATTGATGCCAAGAAATGGCATAAAATAAAACTAGATAAAGGGGTTTTTTTTGTTTGTTTTTTTTTGTTTTTTTTTTTTTGCTTGTTTTGTTTATACATTATGATGCGTATGAAGGAGACGTGTTAAAATAGGCGGGATTTCATGCTTGGATTTTAGTTTTTTGAGCAGCTGCATATATATATATATATGTGTGTGTGTGTGTATATATATATGTTGCCGAGTAGGTTTAGTTCAATTTGTGTAGAGTATTCAGTGAATTTCATTATCATTATTTGTTCTTAGGCAAACGCGGTATTTTCCGTCATGGTATATATATATATATATATATATATATATATATATATATATATATATATATATATAATAAATTCCACAGCCAGACAACGTCGCAGCCCACAAGAGCCATGACAGTCAAAGAACCGGAAGTCCAAGAGTCGAGATATATATACTATAAGATGGTGGATAATAGTTTAAACATAATAAATTAGTATATGGCATCTGTAGTTACAAACCTACGGTAATTTTGTCCAGAGGGAATTTCTGCAATTAAAATATAATATACGGCCGGAACATAAGTGAATAATACCGTTTCCAAGTTTGAGTATATGCATATTGTGTATTTAGAAAGCATATTTTCATTCAAAAAAGTATTTTTTTTAATAGAACGAAGTGTTCTTGGTAATGTTCTTTGTTTTTGTAATTTTTCAATTTTTCGAATTGTCGTTCTTATTTTTTGGTTGAATCTGTGCAAGAAAGTTCCGTAGTCCTCTTTGTCCATCTGTTTTTTTCTTTTAGTTGCTTTTTGCAAGTACTTTCGACTGAGTTTCAACAGTCGTCTTCAGGCAGTTTTGATTATTGTTCGTTTAAATATAACTCTCGCTTTCCTTATTTTCTCCTTTAGTCCTCAGATTCCACGGGGAAAATTTTTGTTTTCTGGATCAGAATCTATTCCATCTACCACTTATTATTGGCTTAATCATTTGACCTTGAAGTAGTTCATATAAAAAAAATTGGTCTTGGGTTTTACTTCCGGCAGCCGCGTAACTCTCAATTTCCTTATTTTATTTCCGTAGTTTATATAAAAACACACAAGATCTACGTGTTCGTTTGTGATTAACAAGTTTCGGGCCGGGATTTTCTCCATTTCCTCCCATCTAGAGAGCATCCCCATCCCCAGTTAGAGACTGGCTCGCAGGAGTTCAGGTTCCTTTACAAACCAAAGTGGAACGGGCTGTCTATCAACTAGACGGGGTTGAGAGGGCCCTAGTAATCACTACTGGAATTTTTTTCCGCCCTCGACACAAATGAATTATTGTATTAACTTTTTTTGTTCTCTTTTTTTGTTTTTACACGCTAATAAAAAATGTTTTTAAAATTGGGTGCTAAGTAGGACGGCCCCCAAGTACGAAAGGGCGAATGCGGTATTATGTTGAAAGAAGATCCTAGCTAAAAGAAACTTTTGTTTAGTTCTAGAGTGACAAGTATGACCAACGACCCCCATTTCCCCCCTTTTGAGTTGGCCTTGTGCCTAAATTTTTTGTTCATGTTCATTTTTTGCCTGAATAAAAGATTTAATATCTCAAAGTGTAGTATCTGTTCCGGCAGATACTGCAAGCAAAGACCGATTGGTCAATGTAGGGGCAACCCTTCATACCAATTGTCACTATCCAGCTCCCCTACTCCCCGGGGAATTGGTTCCCATTTCCCCTTCACTCCTCACATTAAAAATCGGCCTTGTGCATAGGAACACAATTTTACGTGAAATCAATTTTTTTCTTTTTAACCCACTCCATCTATTTAATTATTTTACATTTCACTTTCACGCAGAAAAAAAGTTAACCTCTTACAGGCAAAATTTCTTTACACATTTTACTAATTATATATATATACTAGCATTTCAGCCCGGCGTTGCCCGGGTGTTTGGATGTGGATGTTGAGCAAAAAAAAAAAAAGTGGTCGTAGGAAGGCAGGCTCGAACCCGTACCGCGAAGGAGGAAAAGAACGGGAAAAAGCCTGACGACACCCCCCCCCTGTGGAAAAGTGCCTAGTTGAAGGTGAATATATTAATGTTTTTAGCCAATTTTTCGATATTTGTCGTCTGAAAGGTCGAACTTCAAAACGATACTGATCTTGGTAAAATCTGCCGCCTCTGTCGGAAGTTTTAGGCAGACCTGCAAACACACATGCATACATTTATATATTGGTAACTAAATATTTTCGACCCAAACCGATTAAAAAGCTTGCCCTATCGCTGAATAAACTTTATGTAAAATTTCAAATGTTTAGACTAGAAATTGTCTGAGTAATTTGGTAGAGACCGCAGAGGTTAACTTTTTTAAAATGTGCCCCTATTATGATCCTTTAAAATTGTTTTGAGCTCAAATCAAGTTAAGTTAGATCCATGTTCAAGGAACCTATATCTAAAAGTTCGAGTGTTTATACCCCCAAATTGTCGGAGGAGTTTTGTAGAGTTCTCAAAGGTCAAATATATAAGAAACAAACAATAGAGCAAAAAAAAAGAAATATTTACCCGATATCATCCGATATAAACTTCAATTTATTAATTTCTTACTGTCCTCCAGATTAAGGACTTTCACTTCTGTGTTTCCTTTTCAAATAAAAATATGTGTTTAACTCTTGCTACAGTGTTTATCAACATATTTTATTAAACTTATGCACTCACACACACACACACACACATTTATATATATATATATATATATATATATATATATATATATATATATATATATATATATATATATATAAAGAACTAATAGTTAATAAAACACTTTGAAAAAGTTAAAAACATTTAATTTTAAGAAGGAAACACTAAATAAGTGGATAGTCCTTAATCCGCAGAGTTTCGAAGAAATACTTTCCTTTTCATCAGAGGGTAGGATTAAGCAAAATGCGGGATCGGATTTTGCTTGCAAAAGTATTTGATGAAACTACAAGTAAGTCATAGATCTTACTTGATAACAAAAAATGAAGCAGAGTGAATAGGGTGAATAAAAAATTCATTTCATGTGAATGGATAGTCGATAACCACGCGTATATTTTTTTACACAATGCAAGGGGGGCAACTCTGAGGAAAGTAGTTATTTTAGGCGTGATTAGGGGCGCCCAAATGCAGTTTAGTTCTATGCTGGGATGGCTAAAAGAAGCATGTTTTCAACACCTGAAGAAGGCCGCAGTTTGCAGCGCCCGAAACTGTTATATCGTGGGATGCGTTAGATCAATATGATATAAGATATCTTACCGCAGGGAGTCCAACCTTCACGTTTGGTAGGTAGCAACTCATAAGGAAAGAAACCTAACACTTATGAAGAAATAAAGAAACATTTCACTGTTACATAACGATATACGTTTATTAAGACACACACACACACACACGTAACTACAATTCAAACATAATAGATGAAAGTTAGAAGTCCAAATATGATAAATCGATGAACGGGAATGATGTTCATCTCGCCATTTTCAAAGTCACACTCTATTTTCCCTCCACTGTCCACTTCCGGTCGTTCATCTCGCGATTACGACTACGGACAAAGGGAGACGACTTTGTCCAAAGAAGCAAAGAGTTACTCCCTTTGCATTATAAATTTGTCTGATCCCAACAGAAACGTTATGCTAATAACACCCAAGATGAGAATAATAGTCCAATTAATCAACATAACATAAGCATTCACATCTCATCTAAAAAATTCAGAATTACATTAAGGAAATAGCTGTTGTTGCTCAAGCGAGTTTGAGTTATTTCCTATTTGTTTTGATCTCCTTTGCGACTGAAACTGCACACAACGCCTGTTGATCCACGGGCAATGTTACATTTAATATCAGAAACCAAATCTGACCAGACACCATTTACTGTGGACTATGAGTCGATCGTTCTTCTGGTTTGTCAACTATTCTGTATATTAGCCTAACAATTTAATAAATTTATAAATAAAAATACGCTCACAAATGGGCAAACAATAAGGAAGAACAAGCGACTAAAATCAGGAATAAAATCTGGCCAGACACCGGTTACTGCGAACTTTAAGTCGGCCGTTCTTCTGGTTTACCTTCAAGATTAAATTTGCAGAGGCAGTAAAGTTTTACAAGTTGATTCGTGTGAGAGGCAATTGAAAGATGAATAGTGCGATTTCACTTGCGGCGTGATAACAACTCTGAAGCCAACTGTTGGCGTACTCGTGCCTGCGCATGCGTATGGCTTCTCCCCACTTATGTGATGTCAATTGTGCAAACAACGCCGTGGAGAATGGAACTTTTGAATATAAATTTATTCTTTTATTATTGTTGCTGTTGTTTTTTTTGGGGGGGGGGGGTAAGGTAAGCTTAGGCTTTGAATGGCTGAATATAATTTGGTTGATTGTTTATGCCATGGACAAATTTTGTCATAATGATGACGATCTTCCTTCGTAAACAAGTGGCTTGGGGAAGTGAAGCATTATGGGAAGAGGAAAGAGGGTATGAAGTTCAAGGACACGAGTGAGTAAGGAAGAAATTGGGAGTTGATGATGATGATGATGATGAAGCCATTAAATAATACACGAAACGTGATGATGATGATGACTACGACGATTGAGAGACGGTAACACAGTTTGAAAGACGAGGGATAGACTATTTACATTTTATTTATAAACCTAGCCAACTTCTTCTCCCATCAAAACATGAATGTCCGATTTTAAGCATATTAATAACCCAGACATGGGCGGTCTCATTTCCGCTTCCGCTCTTTTACTTTATGCATTGCCGATGAAGAACGCAGAGCGTTTGAAATATGTGATTATTATAATATAAAGAACGACATCGCTAGGTGTATCAGAATTTTTGTGGAAATTTTTTGACACCCCTAACGCGAAACTGCGAATAAAATATAAAAATCTCGTAATTTCTCTTTTAAAAGTGGGTTGTTTATTTTCTTTATGGATTATACTTCAAAAATAACTATCAAAGTTGTATAAATGTAATAGAAATATTTATTTATTTAAAAAAAAAAACAAACAGTAATGAAATTAATTAAATTTTACGAGTTCATTATTTATCAATTTGTAAACTTCAAAAATCTATCAAAATTTTTCTATTGATTCTATTTTTACGATATTTTCAGGGTCAATGTGAAATGTTATGTTCTTTCCAATAAATCTAATATAATATTTTAGACAAATGTTTTTTTTTTAATTCACGCCCCCATTTTGATATGTCTATTAAAAAGTAAATAATTAATTTACTCACCAAAGTTTTATATATCACAAATTGAAGATAAAAGATCAATAAATAATATATTCAA